>NC_091158.1:5115567-5143067 GCF_040958095.1 Procambarus clarkii
ATTTATGTATTCATTTATTGATATACCAGAAGGTACATTGGGTTTATGAGAGTACATAGCATTGATGGTTTTACATCCTTGTTAAAAACATCAATGCTATGTACTACGTATGTAGCAGAGTATATCCCCAAAAAACTCAACCCTCACAAATAAAACCCGCCCATCCTCATCCATCTCCGTGTGAAGCACGGAGAAGGAAGCCCTCCTAGAAAACAACATAAGCATCCCCCCGAAGGACGTCCTAGGCGGGTTGAGCACAACATGAAAATGCGCACTTAAACACTGTAGCACAGACACCTCACGAACATTAAGCTCCTGGATCAGAGCCACATCCACACGCTGCTCCTGCAGAACATCCAACAGGCCCAACTGGACCCCAAGATCATTTAAACCACGAACATTCAAAGACGCACAGACAACAGAGGGCGCCATCGGGAGAACCTCAGGACACCCCCAACCCAACGCGTCCCCCAGGGGACACAACCGCACCCGCAGTGGGAGCCACATCCACACCACCAGGCTCAACCCCCTGCCGCACCCTGGAAGACGACCGGCCAGGAACCGCCTTCAAAATCACAGGAGACACACCATGCGAAGAGGGCGCCCCAGGCGTCGAGGACACCATCCACAGTTTTTCCCCTGCCTCCGCCGCCCCGAGCCCGACACCACGCTCAATGCCCCGCTCATCCCCAGATCCCGCTTCCGAAGGGGGAGGAGGAACCACTGGAGAAGCGGAGGGAGGAGCACCAGCCACCCGAAGCCTCGATCCTCTTCCCAGGGGGGCCCCTGCCTGTGCGACCGATCCCTCGGAGCGCGCTTTCGGCGAGGAACAGAAGAGCCCAATGCAACCACAGGAGGCACAGCACAAGCGACAGCAGGCGGCTGCGCCACGGCACCAGCATCAGGAACACCGCTAGGCTGGCCGTCAGGAGACACAGTATCAACA
The DNA here is from genome assembly GCF_040958095.1 of Procambarus clarkii. Lineage (NCBI taxonomy): Eukaryota > Metazoa > Arthropoda > Malacostraca > Decapoda > Cambaridae > Procambarus > Procambarus clarkii. The sequence continues at coordinate 5,116,514 of NC_091158.1, forward strand.
ACCGCCCCTGGCCTCGGGAAGCACACTGGCCACTGCACACGGGTCGCCCGCCGGCATCACACCACACACGTCGGATTCCAAGGAGACACTCGGGTCGCGATGTACCTCCGCCGCCACCAGCATAGGCGCACCCGAAGCAGGAGCCGCGAGAGCATCAGAGTCAACAGACAGAGCAGAGGACCCAGCAGCAGACGGAGAGGTAGGGACAGCTGGGGACGACGCCTCCAGAGGCACACCCATAGAGCCCGGGCCCACTGGGGGCGCCCCAGCCGCCGGCAGAAGTGGAAAATCATCCGCATGGAAAACCGATGGGTCCTCCGGGCGAGGGGCACGGCAAGCTGCAGCGAAATGGCCTACCTCACCACACCGGAAACAGGAGCGAGTCTGCCCCTGTTAAAACACACGCACATAAAACCCACACACAGCCACCCGAGAGGGAATAGCCCCAGAGAGCCGCATGCGCAAAGTACGGGCACCCATACGGGAGCCCCTTCAGGCGCCCACTAAGCAGACAGGCATGACGCTGCCCCACCACCTCACCATACCGACGGAACGCGGCGGACAGCTCATCCTCAGGAAACTGCACCGGCGCACCATGAACGCTCACATACGTCAGGGGGCCCCACGGATCGGAGACCTCCACCGTCACAACAGAATCTGGAAGTACATGCGTCCGTGTACCCCATCGACGCACAAACAGCTGATACACCTGCGCCGAGGAGAATGTCACCGCCACCCGGGTAGGGGAAAGTTTCTCAACACCGTAGAGATCTTGGTACTCCACACGCATGACGTCCATAAGGGCAACCTCCACCAAGGGCCAGTCAACGGGGGGCGAGAAATCAAGCCGGGCGGTGTCGACCCGGCGAACACGGCCACCACTAGTCGACGCCATGACACCCGCCAGGCCCCGGCCAATGGCCGCATCACACCGTCAACAAGACGACCACCACGCAGCAGTTACAGGTCAACACTGACAGCCCGGGCCGAACGTCAGCGCCCTCCGGTAGCAGAGCGGCGAATCCGATAAGACCAAACTGGAAAAGGTTCCAAGGTTTGCCACCAGACTAGTACCCGAGCTGAGAGGTATGAGCTACGAGGAGAGGCTACGCGAATTAAACCTCACTTCCCTTTAAGACAGAGTTAGGGGGAGCATGATCACCACATTCAAGATTCTCAATGGAATTGATAGGGTAGATAAAGACAGGTTATTTAACACAACGGGCACACACACTAGGGAACACAGGTGGAAACTGAGTGCCCAAATGAGCCACAGAGATATTAGAAAGAACTTTTTTAGTGTCAGAGTGGTTGACAAATGGAATGCATTAGGCAGTGATGTGGTGGAGGCAGACTCCATACACAGTTTCAAGTGTAGATATGATAGAGCCCAGTAGGCTCAGAAACCTGTACACCTGTTGATTGACGGTTGAGAGGCGGACAAAAGAGCCAGAGCTCAACCCCGCATGCACAATTAGGTGATTAGTTGAGTACTCACGACCACTACCACCACTACCAAACCACAACCCCACACACCACAACCCCACACACCACATGCACTACGACACCACCACTACCACAACTACACCACTACCACAACTACACCACTACCACAACTACACCACCACTACCACAACTACACTACCACTGCCACAACTACACCACCACTACCACAACTACACCACTACTACAACGCACTCCACCATTACACTACCACTACCACCACTACCACACCACCCCTACCACACCACCCCTACCACACCACTATTATCATCACTACCACACCACCCCTACCACACTACTATTACCTCCACTACCACACTACTATTACCACCACTACCACACCACTTACCACCACCACCACCACCACCACCCCCTCCCTCACCACTTACCACCACCACCACCACCCCTACCACACCACTATTACCATCACTACCACACCACCCCTACTACACCACTACTACAATCACTGGAGTGGCGTCACCCGTGATTCCCGCAGGGGTCAGTCCTTGGACCAATATTGTTTCTGATATATGTAAATGATCTCCCAGAGGGTATTGAATCGTTCCTCTCACTGTTTGCTGATGATGCAAAAATTATGAGGAGGATTGAAACTGAGGACGATAGTAGGAGGCTACAAGATGACCTAGACAGACTGAATGAATGGTCCAACAAACGGCTGTTGAAGTTCAACCCGAGTAAATGCAAAGTAATGAAACTAGGCGGTGGAAACAGGAGGCCAGATACAGGATACAGAATTGGAGATGAAGTACTTCATGAAACGGACAGAGAGAAAGGTCTAAGAGTTGATATCACACCAACCCTGTCTCCTGAAGCCCACATAAAAAGAGTTACGTCTGCGGCATATGCGAGGCTGGCTAACATCAGAACAGCCTTCAGGAACCTGTGTAGGGAATCATTCAGAACCTTGTATACCACATACGTAAGACCAATCCTGGAGTATGCGGCCCCAGCATGGAGCCCATACCTTGTTAAGCACAAGAGGAAGCTAACTTTCTGAGTTACGTGGAAAGGCTGCGAGAAATGCACCTCACGACACTGGAAGACAGAAGAGTAAGGGGAGACATGATCACTACCTACAAAATTCTCAGGGAAATTGACCGGGTAGATAAGAATAAACTGTTTAACATGGGTGATACGCGAACAAGGGGACACAGATGGAAACTGAGTACCCAAATGAGCCACAGAGACGTTAGAAAGAATTTTTTAGTGTCAGAGTAGTTAACAAGTGGATTGCACTAGGAAGTGATGTGGTGGAGGCTGACTCCATACACAGTTTCAAATGTAGATATGATAGAGCCCAGTAGGTTCAGGAACCTGTAAATCAGTTGACTGACTGTTGAGAAGCGGGACCAATGAGCCAGAGCTCAATCCCCGCAAGCACAAATAGGTGAGTACACACCGGTCCCCCCCCCCACACACACACCACCACTACCACCACTGATACGTACCACCACTACATGCACACACCCACTATCACCATTACCACACCACCACTACCACCACAGCTACACCACCACTACCACCAATACCCTTACCCCACACACCACTATTTCCAGACTACTACTACCACCACTACCACAATCACCACCACTACCACTACTACCACATCACAACCCCACACACTACATCCACACACACACACCACCACTACCAAACACACCACTACCTCACACACCACCACTACATCACACACGACCACTACCAAACACTCCACCACTACCTCACACACCACCACTACCAAACACACCACCACTACCTCACACACCACCACTACCTCACACACCACCACTACCTCACACACCACCACTACCTCACACACCACCACTACCACACACACCACCACTACCTCACACACCACCACTACCACACACACCACCACTACCAAACACACCACCACTACCTCACACACCACACTACCTCACACACCACCACTACCTCACACACCACCACTACCTCACACACCACCACTACCACACACACCACCACTACCACACACACCACCACTACCACACACACCACCACTACCTCACACACCACCACTACCACACACACCACCACTACCTCACACACCACCACTACCACACACCACCACCACTACCAAACACACCACCACTACCTCAAACACCACCACTACCTCACACACCACCACTACCTCACACACCACCACTACCTCACACACCACCACTACCTCACACACCACCACTACCTCACACACCACCACTACCTCACACACCACCACTACCACACACACCACCACTACCTCACACACCACCACTAACACACACACCACCACTACCTCACACACCACCACTACCTCACACACCACCACTACCTCACACACCACCACTACCTCACACACCACCACTACCTCACACACCACCACTACCTCACACACCACCACTACCACACACACCACCACTACCACACACACCACCACTACTACACACACCACCACTACCTCACACACCACCACTACCACACACACCACCACTACCTCACACACACAACCACAAGTACCACACCAAAATTACCACACCACTACTACCACCACTACCACACACACCACAACTACCACCACTACCACACACACCACTACCACACACACCACTACCACACACACCACTACCACACACACCACAACTACCACCACTACCACACACACCACTACCACACACACCACTACCACTACTACACCACAACATCACCTCTTCCACAACTACCACACCACCACTTCCACACACCACTACCACTACTACACCACAACATCACCTCTTCCACAACTACCACACCACCACTTCCACACACCACTACTACTACACTACCAGTACCACAACTACCACACTACCACTACCATCACTAGCACTACCCCCACTTCCACACCACCCCCAATCACACCACCAATACTACAATCACTGCCACTCCACCACTACCACACACACCACTAGCACCAAACACACACCCCCTACCACACACACCACCAGTACCACTACTACCACACCACCACTGCCACACCACTACCAACACTACCACACCACTACCAACACTACCACACCACCACTACCACACTACCACCACTGCTACCACCCCTCTACTACCACACCACTACTACTACTACTACCACCACTACCACACCACCACTACCACACTACCACTACTGCTACCACCTCTCTACTACCACACCACCACTACCACACTACCACTACTGCTACCACCTCTCTACTACCACACCACACTACAACCAGTACCACACCACCACCATCACCACTTCCACACCACTACTACTACTACACCTCCATTACCACTACCACACCACCCTAACTACCACACCACCACTACCAGACCATAACTATTACACCACCACCACAAATACACCACTATTACCCCACCACTACTAACCACAACTACCACTACCCCAATTTCCAGACCTCCACTACCACACCACTACCCGGAACTGAGAGGTATGAGCTACAAGGAAAGGATAAAGGAGCTGAACCTACCGTCCCTGGAAAAACAGAAGTAAGGGGAGACATGATAACCACCTACAAAATTCTCAGGGGAATTGACAGGGTTACCTTACCTTGACCTGGAGGTGCTTCCGGGGCTTAGCGTCCCCGCGGCCCGGTCGTCGACCAGGCCTCCTGGTTGCTGAACTGATCAACCAGGCTGTTTGACGCGGCTGCTCGCAGTCTGACGTATGAGTCACAGCCTGGTTGATCAGGTATCCTTTGGAGGTGCTTATCCAGTTCTCTCTTGAACACTGTGAGGGGTTTGCCAGTTATGTCCCTTATGTGGGGAAAAAGGGGCGGACAAAGACACTCTTCAGCATGGGTGGGACACGAACAAGGGGACACAGGTGGAAACTTAGTACGCAGATGAGCCACAGAGACGTTAGAAAGAATGTTTTCAGTGAGAGTAGTTAATAAATGGAATGCACTAGGAAGTGATGTGGTGGAGGCTGACTCCATACACAGTTTCAAATGTAAATATGATAGAGCCCAGTAGGCTCAGGAATCTGTACACCAGTTGATTGACAGTTGAGAGGCGGGACCAAAGAGACGAAGCTCAACCCCCGCAAGCACAACTAGGTGAGTACACACTACCACACCACCACTACCAAACTACCACTACCATACTACCACACCACTACCATACTACCCCACCACCACTCCACTACCATACTACCACACCAACACTACCATACTACCACACCACCACTACCACACCACCATACACACGACCATGCACACCACCACTACCACACCACTACCATACTACCACACCACCATACACACCACCACTACCACACAACAACACACTCGTCGCAGACAACAAGTCTACATTATCTCGTCCCCCACAACATTCTACAATACACTTGTCCCCCACAACATTCCACAACACCATATCCCCACCACTAATATAGCCATGCATCACCACTTACCTCACTATATTATCTACGTCATTGATACTCAACTTTCTTGCTTCCTGTTGCTTCTGAGTCCAGTATCATTTTTTTAGCAGTATCTGCTCCAAAATGTAGACGAGATTCATACTAACGCTTGTGTCTACAGTGGTGGTGCTGGTGTCGTGTGGGCAATGGTGGCTTTAGGCCAGGGAGAGTCAGGAAAAGCCCACCTACATCATCTTTTAGATTAGGTGGTGAACTGCGGAAGCACAAGAGGGAAAAGACTTCCCTGTTGCCTTAGATTATAAATTAACTCCTAAGTACACAAATACCTAAGATTGACCCCTCCCTCATAGCCGATGTCCAGCGTAACTCCAAATGGCACTAGGTGCCTCTGGTGGCTTACACTTGCGGCACCAGGACATTCTGCGACAGGTAGAGGACCTGAAGGCCTAAGTGCACCAATTGGGGGCGAGCCGGTAAGTTCGCCAACACAATCCTTGTTCGAAACAGGTTTAGTATTTGCAGCAGGACTGCTTTTCCTCCTATATCAACTCAGATAACTTAGGTTGCAGAGCAGGCAGAAGCCGAAAAGTCCGCGTCCAGAAAGCGGCAGCAGAAAAGGCAGCGGCAGAGAAGGCAGCAGGGGAATAAAGGGCCTCGGCAGAAAAGGCAGTGGCAGAAAAGAACGCGGCCGAGAAGGCGGAACAGGAATTAAGGGCCTCAGCAGAGAAGGCTTTGGCAGAAAAGAACGCGGCCGAGGAAGGCGGAACAGGAATTAAGGGCCTCGGCAGAGAAGGCTTTGGCGGAAAAGGACGCGGCTGAGAAGGCGGAACAGGAATTAAGGGCCTCGGCAGAGAAAGCTTTTGGCGGAAAAGGACGTCGGCCGAGAAGGCGGAACAGGAACAGAAATTAAGGGCCTCGGCAGAGAAAGCTTTGGCGGAAAAGGACGCGGCCGAGAAGGCGGAACAGGAATTAAGGGCCTCGGCAGAGAAAGCTTTGGCGGAAAAGGACGCGGCCGAGAAGGCGGAACAGGAAATAAGGGCCTCGGCAGAGAAGCTTTGGCGAAAAGGACGCGGCCGAGAAGGGCGGAACAGAATTAAGGGCCTCGGCAGAGAAAGCTTTGGCGGAAAAGGACGCGGCCGAGAAGGCGGAACAGGCATTAAGGGCCTCGGCAGAGAAGGCTTTGGCGGAAAAAGGACGCGGCCGAGAAGGCGGAACAGGAATTAAGGGCCTCGGCAGAGAAGCTTTGGCGAAAAGGACGCGGCCGAGAAGGCGGAACAGGAAATTAAGGGCCTCGGCAGAGAAAGCTTTGGCGGAAAAGGACCGCGGCCGAGAAGGCGAACAGGAATTAAGGGCCTCGGCAGAGAAAGCTTTGGCGGAAAAGGACGCGGCCGAGAAGGCGGAACAGGAATTAAGGGCCTCGGCAGAGAAGGCTTTGGCGGAAAAGGACGCGGCCGAGAAGGCGGAACAGGAATTAAGGGCCTCGGCAGAAGAAAGCTTTGGCGGAAAAGGACGCGGCCGAGAAGGCGGAACAGGAATTAAGGGCCTCGGCAGAGAAAGCTTTGGCGGAAAAGGCCGCGGTCGAGAAGCGGAACGGAATTAAGGGCTTCGCAGAGAAAGCTTTGGCGGAAAGGACGCGGCCGAGAAGGCGGAACAGGAATTAAGGGCCTCGGCAGAGAAAGCTTTGGCGGAAAAGGACGCGGCGAGAAGGCGGAACAGGATTAAGGGCCTCGCGAGAAGGCTTTGCAGAAAAGAGACGCGGCCGAGAAGGCGGACAGGAATTAAGGGCCTCGGCAGAGAAAGCCTTTGGCGGAAAAGGACTGCGGCGAAGAAGGCGCAGCAGAATTAAGGCCTCGGCAGAGAAAGCTTTGGCGGAAAAGGACGCGGCCGAGAAGGCGGAACAGGAATTAAGGGCCTCGGCAGAGAAGGCTTTGGCAGAAAAGGACGCGGCCGAGAAGGCGGACAGGAATTAAGGGCTCGGCAGAGAAGGCTTTGGCGGAAAGGACGCGGCCGAGAAGGCAGCAGGGGATTTAAGGGCCTCGGCAGAAAAGGCAGTGGCAGAAAAGAACGCGGCCGAGAAGGCGGAACAGGAATTTAGGGCCTCGGCAGAGAAGGCTTTGGCGGAAAAGGACGCGGCCGAGAAGGCGGAACAGGAATTAAGGGCCTCGGCAGAGAAGCTTTGGCGGAAAAGGACGCGGCCGAGAAGGCGGAACAGGAATTAAGGGCCTCGGCAGAGAAAGCTTTGGCGGAAAAGGACGCGGCCGAGAAGGCGGAACAGGAATTAAGGGCCTAGGCAGAAAAGGCAGTGGCAGAAAAGAACGCGGCCGAGAAGGCGGAACAGGAATTTTGGGCCTCGGCAGAGAAGGCTTTGGCGGAAAAGGACGCGGCCGAGAAGGCAGCAGGGGTCTTAAGGGCCTCGGCAGAAAAGGCAGTGGCAGAAAAGAACGCGGCCGAGAAGGCGGAACAGGAATTTTGGGCCTCGGCAGAGAAGGCTTTGGCGGAAAAGGACGCGGCCGAGAAGGCAGCAGGGGGATTAAGGGCCTCGGCAGAAAAGGCAGTGGCAGAAAAGAACGCGGTCGAGAAGGCGGAACAGGAATTTTGGGCCTCGGCAGAGAAGGCTTTGGCGGAAAAGGACGCGGCCGAGAAGGCGGACAGGAATTAAGGGCCTCGGCAGAGAAAGGCTTGGCGTAAAGGACGCGGCCGAGAAGGCGGAACAGGAATTAAGGGCCTCGCAAGAGAAAGCTTTGGCGGAAAGGACGCGGCCGAGAAGGCGGAGCAGGAATTAAGGGCCTCGGCAGAGAAAGCTTGGCGGAAAAGGGACGCGGCCGAGAAGGCGGAACAGGAATTAAGGGCCTCGGCAGAGAAAGCTTTGGCGGAAAAGGACGCGGCCGAGAAGGCGGAACAGGAATTAAGGGCCTCGGCAGAGAAAGCTTTGGCGGAAAAGGACGCGGCCGAGAAGGCGGAACAGGAATTAAGGGCCTCGGCAGAGAAGGCTTTGGCAGAAAAGAACGCGGCCGAGAAGGCGGAACAGGAATTAAGGGCCTCGGCAGAGAAGCTTTGGCGGAAAAGGACGCGGCCGGAGAGGCGGAACAGGAATTAAGGGCCTCGGCAGAGAAAGCTATTGGCGGAAAAGGACGCGGCCGAGAAGGCGGAACAGGAATTAAGGGCCTCGGCAGAGAAAGGCTTTGGCGGAAAAGGACGCGGCCGAGAAGGCGAAGCAGGGAATTAAGGGCCTCGGCAGAGAAGGCTTTGGCAGAAAAGAACGCGGCCGAGAAGGCGGAACAGGAATTAAGGGCCTCGCAGAGAAAGGCTTTGGCGGAAAAGGACGCGGCCGAGAAGGCAGCAGAGGGAATTAAGGGGCCTCGGCAGAAAAGGCAGTGGCAGAAAAGAACGCGGCCGAGAAAGCGAACAGGAATTTTGGGCCTCGGCAGAGAAGGCTTTGGCGGAAAAGGACGCGGCCGAGAAGGCAGCAGGGGTCTTAAGGGCCTCGGCAGAAAAGGCAGTGGCAGAAAAGAACGCGGCCGAGAAGGCGGAAACAGGAATTTTGGGCCTCGGCAGAGAAGGCTTTGGCGGAAAAGGACGCGGCCGAGAAGGCGGAACAGGGAATTAAGGGCCTCGGCAGAGAAGGCTTGGCAGAAAAGGACGCGGCCGAGAAGGCGGAACAGGAATTAGGGCCTCGGCAGAGAAGGCTTTGGCGGAAAAGGACGCGGCCGAGAAGGCGGAACAGGAATTAAGGGCCTCGGCAGAGAAAGCTTTGGCGGAAAAGGACGCGGCCGAGAAGGCGGAACAGGAATTAAGGGCCTCGGCAGAGAAGGCTTTGGCGGAAAAGGACGCGGCGAGAAGGCGGAACAGGAATTAAGGGCCTCGGCAGAGAAAGCTTTGGCGGAAAAGGACGCGGCCGAGAAGGCGGAACAGGAATTAAGGGCCTCGGCAGAGAAAGCTTTGGCGGAAAAGGACGCGGCCGAGAAGGCGAACAGGAATTAAGGGCCTCGGCAGAGAAAGCTTTGGCGAAAAGGACGCGGCCGAGAAGGCGGAAGCAGGAATTAAGGGCCTCGGCAGAGAAAGCTTTGGCGGAAAGGACGCGGCCGAGAAGGCGGAACAGGAATTAAGGGCCTCGGCAGAGAAAGCTTTGGCGGAAAAGGACGCGGCCGAGAATGCGGAACAGGAATTAAGGGCCTCGGCAGAGAAAGGCTTTGGCGGAAAAGGACGCGGCCGAGAAGGCGGAACAGGAATTAAGGGCCTCGGCAGAGAAAGCTTTGGCGGAAAAGGACGCGGCCGAGAAGGCGGAACAGGAATTAAGGGCCTCGGCAGAGAAGCTTTGGCGGAAAAAGGACGCGGCCGAGAAGGCAGCAGGAATCTTAAGGGCCTACGGCAGAAAAGGCAGTGGCAGAAAAGACGCGGCCGAGAAGGCGGAACAGGAATTAAGGGCCTCGGCAGAGAAAGCTTTGGCGGAAAAGGACGCGGCCGAGAAGGCGGAACAGGAATTAAGGGCCTCGGCAGAGAAGGCTTTGGCGGAAAAGGACGCGGCCGAGAAGGCGGAACAGGATTAAGGGCCTCGGCAGAGAAGGCTTTGGCGAAAAGGACGCGGCCGAGAAGGCGGAACAGGAATTAAGGGCCTCGGCAGAGAAGCTTTGGCGGAAAAGGACGCGGCCGAGAAGGCGGAACAGGAATTAAGGGCCTCGGCAGAGAAAGCTTTGGCGGAAAAGGACGCGGCCGAGAAGGCGGAACAGGAAAGGGCCTCGGCAGAGAAGCTTTGGCGGAAAAGGACGCGGCCGAGAAGGGCAACAGGAATTAAGGGCCTCGGCAGAGAAAGCTTTGGCGGAAAAGGACGCGGCCGAGAAGGCGGAACAGGAATTTTGGGCCTCGGCAGAGAAAGCTTTGGCGGAAAAGGACGCGGCCGAGAAGGCGGAACAGGAATTAAGGGCCTCGGCAGAGAAAGCTTTGGCGGAAAAGGACGCGGCCGAGAAGGCGGAACAGGAATTAAGGGCCTCGGCAGAGAAAGCTTTGGCGGAAAAGGACGCGGCCGAGAAGGCGGAACAGGAATTAAGGGCCTCGGCAGAGAAAGCTTTGGCGGAAAAGGACGCGGCCGAGAAGGCGGAACAGGAATTAAGGGCCTCGGCAGAGAAGCTTTGGCGGAAAAGGACGCGGCCGAGAAGGCGGAACAGGAATTAAGGGCCTCGGCAGAGAAGGCTTTGGCGGAAAAGGACGCGGCCGAGAAGGCGGAACAGGAATTAAGGGCCTCGGCAGAGAAGGCTTTGGCGGAAAAGGACGCGGCCGAGAAGGCGGAACAGGAATTAAGGGCCTCGGCAGAGAAAGGCTTTGGCGGAAAAGGACGCGGCCGAGAAGGCGGAACAGGAATTTTGGGCCTCGGCAGAGAAGGCTTTGGCGGAAAAGGACGCGGCCGAGAAGGCAGCAGGGGTTTAAGGGCCTCGGCAGAAAAGGCAGTGGCAGAAAAGAACGCGGCCGAGAAGGCGGAACAGGAATTTTGGGCCTCGGCAGAGAAGGCTTTGGCGGAAAAGGACGCGGCCGAGAAGGCAGCAGGGGTTAAGGGCCTCGGCAGAAAAGGCAGTGGCAGAAAAGAACGCGGCCGAGAAGGCGGAACAGGAATTTTGGGCCTCGGCAGAGAAGGCTTTGGCGAAAAGGACGCGGCCGAGAAGGCAGCAGGGGTTAAGGGCCTCGGCAGAAAAGGCTGGCGAAAAGACGCGGCCGAGAAGGCGGAACAGGAATTTTGGCCTCGGCAGAGAAGCTTTGGCGGAAAAGGACGCGGCCGAGAAGGCGGAACAGGAATTAAGGGCCTCGGCAGAGAAAGCTTTGGCGGAAAAGGACGCGGCCGAGAAGGCGGAACAGGAATTAAGGGCCTCGGCAGAGAAAGCTTTGGCGGAAAAGGACGCGGCCGAGAAGGCGGAACAGGAATTAAGGGCCTCGGCAGAGAAAGCTTTGGCGGAAAAGGACGCGGCCGAGAAGGCAGCAGGAATTAAGGGCCTCGGCAGAGAAAGGCTTTGGCGAAAAGGACGCGGCCGAGAAGGCGGAACAGGAATTAAGGGCCTCGGCAGAGAAGGCTTTGGCGGAAAAGGACGCGGCCGAGAAGGCAGCAGGGATTAAGGGCCTCGGCAGAAAAGGCAGTGGCAGAAAAGAACGCGGCCGAGAAGGCGGAACAGGAATTTTGGGCCTCGGCAGAGAAGGCTTTGGCGGAAAAGGACGCGGCCGAGAAGGCAGCAGGGGTTAAGGGCCTCGGCAGAAAAGGCAGTGGCAGAAAAGAACGCGGCCGAGAAGGCGGAACAGGAATTTTGGGCCTCGGCAGAGAAGGCTTTGGCGGAAAAGGACGCGGCCGAGAAGGCGCAGGGGTTAAGGGCCTCGGCAGAAAAGGCTGGCAGAAAAGAACGCGGCCGAGAAGGCGGAACAGGAATTTTGGGCCTCGGCAGAGAAGGCTTTGGCGGAAAAGGACGCGGCCGAGAAGGCGGAACAGGAATTAAGGGCCTCGGCAGAGAAAGCTTTGGCGGAAAAGGACGCGGCCGAGAAGGCGGAACAGGAATTAAGGGCCTCGGCAGAGAAAGCTTTGGCGGAAAAGGACGCGGCCGAGAAGGCGGAACAGGAATTAAGGGCCTCGGCAGAGAAAGCTTTGGCGGAAAAGGACGCGGCCGAGAAGGCGGGCAGGAATTAAGGGCCTCGGCAGAAAAGCTTTGGCGGAAAAGGACGCGGCCGAGAAGGCGGAACAGGAATTAAGGGCCTCGGCAGAGAAGCTTTGGCGGAAAAGGACGCGGCCGAGAAGGCAGCAGGAAATTAAGGGCCTCGGCAGAGAAGGCTTTGGCGAAAAGGACGCGGCCGAGAAGGCGGAACAGGAATTAAGGGCCTCGGCAGAGAAGGCTTTGGCGGAAAAGACGCGGCCGAGAAGGCAGCAGGGTTAAGGGCCTCGGCAGAAAAGGCAGTGGCAGAAAAGAACGCGGCCGAGAAGGCGGAACAGGAATTTTGGGCCTCGGCAGAGAAGGCTTTGGCGGAAAAGGACGCGGCCGAGAAGGCAGCAGGGGTTAAGGGCCTCGGCAGAAAAGGCAGTGGCAGAAAAGAACGCGGCCGAGAAGGCGGAACAGGAATTTTGGGCCTCGGCAGAGAAGGCTTTGGCGGAAAAGGACGCGGCCGAGAAGGCAGCAGGGGTCTTAAGGGCCTCGGCAGAAAAGGCAGTGGCAGAAAAGAACGCGGCCGAGAAGGCGGAACAGGAATTTTGGGCCTCGGCAGAGAAGGCTTTGGCGGAAAAGGACGCGGCCGAGAAGGGGGCAGGTGAATTTAGGGCCGGCAGAGAAGTTAGTGGTGGAAAAGGCCGCGGCGAGAATAGTTTCTAAAATAGAATAGGTTCTAAAATAGTTTCCGAAAACTTTTTGTTTCCTCTAGAATACAGATCAAGGATCATTGGCGCACGTGGATCAAAAATTAAATAATTGGAGGGTTAGTTTAGGGTTTTGATTAAGTTGAGGAGTGATGTCGGAGAGTCAAGTAATTTAGGAACATAATCAACCACAGGCATTATGTTCCTGGAGGGTGAGAAAGATAATGTGGACGCCTTAAAAAAGGAAATTTAAAATTTAATTACAGGGTGGAAGCAAAATGACTTGAGGCAAGAAAGACCTTTTCTTTATCAAAGACAACAGGACTTAGAAATTGTGCATTAACAATTATTTGTTCCCAACATATTTTATAAACGTTTATTTGGCCCCCAAGGCGCAACAATAATGAAATTTGAACAAAAATATGGAGTAAAGATTGATATAATGAAAAATGAAAATAATTAAATTGTGATCTCAGGCAAGTAAAGTAGTGTAGAGAGCTGTAAGGCCGAAATATAAAAGTTTCTCTTTGAGATATGACCGCCGCCATGACTGATGGATGCCTATTACTGTTACCCACTTGAGCTGGACGGTAGAGGGGCGGTCTCGTGTCATGCAAGTCTGCATTTAATTCCCGACTGTCACAGTGGTGGGGCACCATTCCTACCCACGCCCCCCCTGTCCTATCCCAAGTTCTTACCCTGACCCCTTTCAAGTGCTTTATAGGCGTATAGTTCCTCTTCCCTTGATTGAAGTGAAAAATGTGTTCCATTCGACGCAACAGGTATGGTGTAGTCATTACATGTTTTTTTGGAGACAACAGGAGTGGTGGTTTCACTACGTGTTCTGTTGAGCTATTGAGACAACAGGAGTGGGGGGTTATTATGATGTTGATGTTCGTCATCCTTCCTTATGAACAAACCAACCCAAAATTCCAAAGAGTGCTTATTTTTCATTAAATCACCCTTCACCAACATATTTAGGGGATGCGGCTCCAACATAATTCTCGTTGTCATGTGCACATACCCACTTTAGCTGCCAGGACTCCTCACTCTCTCCTTGGTTGGTATGATCTCCTCAATCCCCTTTTCTGAATTATTATTCTGTACTACCCTGTCCACAGCTATGCTTCTCTCATTTCAAGCGCTCATTTCTGCTTTCTGGGAAGCCTCACTAGGACAAGTGTAAACACGGGTAAATTATATACATTTACTATACAGAAAACATGTACATCACACATACAAGAATAATATGTCTCCAACACTCTACGATATTATAGTCAGGTTGCGATCCGATACCATCAGGACTATCAGTTACTTATACCAAGTAGTAGCCCAACTCCTGGCTTGCCACTTACGCTACCTATCCCGTGGCCTGGTCTTACTGATGTTATCAGCAGTGATACGTTTTTGTTGTCAGAGAGAGCTAGTGAGAATTTGGTGGTGGTGGTCCTTACAATGTTGTCTAGGGAGTATGAGGAGTAAGGGAAACAGCCTGGTACACAAGTCACAAATTTATACGTACAAGTCACACAGGATTACATTTAACAAGGCGTTTTCCTCAAAACATAAGATCACTATGTATTATAAACTCAAGTGGCTCTGACCACCCCATGGCTCACTGTCCCATTCCTGGTGTCATGCACCCAGCCACAAACAGCTCTCATCCAACGACATATTTTTGCCTCTAGGAAACCTGGACTCTTATAAAACCTCTCCAACTTCTGTAATATTACTCTACCCAATCTTGCAACCCTGGATATAGAGAAGGATAGGCTGATCTGACTGAACGGCCGGAGAAAACCCCTCAAATAGCAGGAACGGTCGGCAGCGATACACCTCCCCCCTTCAGTCAAGATGGCGTCCACCTCTTGCATCATCGCCCCTTAATACTCTATTCTCTACGTATGCTATCAAACACATTAATGATTTTATTTACTATATTCCCCCATGCATACTTTTTTATAGAGTCCATTTTTCCCTTACATAGTTACGCTATTCAAGTTCAAATTATTTCTGATGATCTCCAGCTGAGAAGGCACTACTTTACTGGGCGGAGTAATAATGATGACTCGCGGCCTCTCTGATCTCAGCTAGGGATTTATATTAATATACACTCTCCCTGTGTCCACCAACATTTTCAACCGAAACCAACCTCCACAGGAGGTAAGGTTCGTAACACCCCTTCTAAGCCATGGAGAAAAAAAAAGGGAAATTCTTAAAGGAATTTCACTTTTTTTTTAACATAAAATAAACACCTCAAACAGATGTCATAGTAATTGTAAAGAAACAGTAAATGATATATAATAAACACTAGATACACAAGAATATATACATCTCTGAGCAATAGTACAACCCTAAGTCACCCCAGGTTTTGGCAATCTAGAAAGTGCATCTGCTACTACATTTAATTTTCCTGGAATATATTTGATGACCAGATTGTACTCTTGCAGCAATAAAGACCACCTAAATATTCTCTGGTTGGAATTCTTCATGCTAGCAATAAATGTTAAGGGGTTGTGGTCAATAAACACTTCAACAGTATTGGCTGATGTGGGAACCGACCTGTGAGATTTATATTTGTTTAATTTATATGAATTTATATATACGTTAATTTATATACTTCGATAGCAATTTGTATAATGTTAAGTGGACTGTATTTCTGCAATAATCTCATAATCTCACAAATCGATCCTCTACACATTAGGGGGGCTATATTTATATATATGCAGCCAATCAAACTACAGTATTAACTACATACATTGAAGTGGTTCCTTATCTTATAGTACAGCAGGTTAGTCCACCAGGTATAACTAGGGTGTAGACACCAAATTATCCTCTTTGAGGTAGCTTCCATCACCCAGTAACTGGTGCACAAATCTTGCTCCTCGTCTTGACCTGTCAAAAGGGCGCTAGCTGTAAAGCCAGATACCTATATATGACAAGTTATATCAGAGAAAACTGTACATGGAACAATAAAGACCTGGCTTAATTACCTTTAGTATGAGGCGATTTCGCGTTCTAACCGGCTAACCCTACCCAATGACATTAATGGCCACTAATGATAGATAATGGGTTTCGGAAAGAACACTTAACTTGAATTTGTAGACAGCGTGTTGATAATGGTACACCTTTAGTTTCCATAACACTACGTCCAAGTAAATTTAACAGGAGCCGAATATGCTCCCGTGTGAGCCTCTGGTCTCAGTATAAACAATGGCTGCCCTCCTTCCTCACTCTGACGCCTGGCTTACATTGTCCACATGTCAGAAAGTGATAGAAGGGTCACATTTACTCTACTTTAATATTGATAATTAAGTTAATTTATATGAGATGTTTTATGATGGTAAAGTCCAAAGACTAATGTATTTAAGAATAATTCCCAGCAGAATAGCTGGTGAATTATAATAGTATGTGGTGATGATATCCCGTTTTCTATAGACGGTAATTCCACTACAAGTTACGTTTTCTATGGGTAACTTGTTTATACAACACAGCTATTATCTGTATGATATATTAAATGGTGTCGGATTTTCCGACATAATTCCCCAGGGGCTGCTCACGGGTCGAAGTCCTCTTTAGAACAGACGAACACCGATACTCCTCCTTCAAATTATAGTTAGTAATCACACATTTGTGCGTCTGTTCATACAGGACGGATGTCCCGTACTAGAGTTGCAGGGGTTAGAAGTCTAATGCGATTTCATTTCCCTGTCAACTCTTGAAAGGCTAATATTCAAGCCTTATTACATATTATTTAACCCAGAAGACTGGATGTGATCAAGTACTACAGTCAAGTATGATTCAGGGACTGCAGTGAGATCAGTGACATTAGATATAACTTGAGTTTCTTCAGGTAACTGGTCACTGATATATAAACACTGAGGCCCATGGAATACATCTTGATTAAATAATAAATGTATCAAATCAGTCATCAGATTTATTAGGGTTTAATTTAGTTAATTGATTCAGAAGATTGAATAGCTCATCATTAAAGTAAAGTATGGTTCTGAGACTGCAGTGGGTTCAGTGACATTGGTCGCAGTGACTTGTAGCTGTTTTAGGCTACTGTTCACTGATTTGCCACTGAGGCCTCATGAACTCATCTCCAGCTTTAAATGATGATACTAACATCAACCTCTGTTACTATAGTCAGCTGTAATCTCCTTAGTATAATGCTACTGGAGAAATATAATCAGCTGACAAATTTAGTTTCTATTGGTATTGTTTATCTGCAGGCATAGGTCTCCTCAGGCTTGATACTGGGCCTGAGAGTAATTTACCTCCTGCAGAGTTTAACATGGTTATACCCTGATATTTAGTAGGGCTACCGTTGAATTGATGGTAGTAGTCTGTCCCCACAAGGAGAGCTATTTGGCATTTGATTTGCTCAAATTTACCTGCAGCTGCTTGATAATAGGTTTCCAGGTCAGCATAATCAACTTGAGATTGTTGCGACAAATCTTCACATTTCTTGATCTGTCTTGTTAAGTGGCCTTTAAGACCTGCAAGGGTTCTTTTCATTCTCCCTGCATTATCCATACTGGCTCGTTGGTAAAGCCTTGTGGGGCTTGTACTTGGGCTGCTCATAATACTGAACAAGCACTGATGGTAGCCTAGGGTCAAATTCTGCACTCACTAGGCAATAATCCTACCTCTGCTAGAGGTTAGCACTTAAAATTAATACACATTATATATATACAATCATACACACTAATGATTTGAGTGATAAACCAGT
Source organism: Procambarus clarkii (assembly GCF_040958095.1). NCBI lineage: Eukaryota > Metazoa > Arthropoda > Malacostraca > Decapoda > Cambaridae > Procambarus > Procambarus clarkii. The sequence goes on from NC_091158.1 coordinate 5,134,496, forward strand.
GTCACTGGAAGTACCTTTAGGTTAGCTCTTCTATATCACCCTAGGATGGTAGAGACACTAATTAATCACTCAAAGGTGTAATGATCATAAGTAAATTATTATATATACACAACTCAACTCGAGTTGATAAAAATTACACCCAAAATAGGGTCTGCACCATTCATTAATGGTGTTAGGTTATTGAATATAGTACAACTGACTATGGTAATAATGGGACTAGGATGAGCAATAATAGTTCAACTAGTCATATCCTACCCTGTTGTGGGTTGGCAATTAGTAAATATTATACTGTGATCACTAGTGCAATATATATTAAATAATTCTCTATTTGGAGAAATAATATACACAATTATTGATAATAGCCTCTTAATTAGCCTCTATGAAACTTCTAATATTATCAAGAAGTATTAAATATTATTAGTGACCTCGCGAAATAAAGTCCACAAAATTCGTGGATAATCTCTCGCGAAATGTAACACCACGAAATCCGTGAACAATCTTGCGAGGACACAGCCACTAATTTGGCTGGCTTCTATATTAGCGCTGTCATTTCACGAAATAACACGCCACCAAATATCTGTGGGTGTGCATGAAACCGCTGACGAAGCTGAACTCGGCTGAGGGGGGCTGAGCTCCCTCGAGGCTACGCTGCCGTCTTGACTGCTGGCTTTGTTTAAATAACACTGCACTAGTATATTTAATGAATCCACTGGTTAACTGGTTCATCCGGTACTAAGATGACCAAATGTAGGTTCAAAGGACCGATATTCCGGTTCCGAAGGTCCAAATAATGTGGGAACCGACCTGTGAGATTTATATTTGTTTAATTGATATGAATTTATATTTACGTTAATTTATATACTTCGATAGCAATTTGTATAATGTTAAGTGGACTGTATTTCTGCAATAATCTCATAATCTCACAAATCGATCCTCTACACATTAGGGGGGTTATATTTATATATGCAGCCAATCAAACTACAGTATTAACTACATACATTGAAGTGGTTCCTTATCTTATAGTACAGCAGGTTAGTCCACCAGGTATAACTAGGGTGTAGACACCAAATTATCCTCTTTGAGGTAGCTTCCATCACCCAGTAACTGGTGCACAAATCTTGCTCCTCGTCTTGACCTGTCAAAAGGGCGCTAGCTGTAAAGCCAGATACCTATATATGACAAGTTATATCAGAGAAAACTGTACATGGAACAATAAAGACCTGGCTTAATTACCTTTAGTATGAGGCGATTTCGCGTTCTAACCGGCTAACCCTACCCAATGACATTAATGGCCACTAATGATAGATAATGGGTTTCGGAAAGAACACTTAACTTGAATTTGTAGACAGCGTGTTGATAATGGTACACCTTTAGTTTCCATAACACTACGTCCAAGTAAATTTAACAGGAGCCGAATTTGCTCCCGTGTGAGCCTCTGGTCTCAGTATAAACAATGGCTGCCCTCCTTCCTCACTCTGACGCCTGGCTTACATTGTCCACATGTCAGAAAGTGATAGAAGGGTCACATTTACTCTACTTTAATATTGATAATTAAGTTAATTTATATGAGATGTTTTATGATGGTAAAGTCCAAAGACTAATGTATTTAAGAATAATTCCCAGCAGAATAGCTGGTGAATTATAATAGTATGTGGTGATGATATCCCGTTTTCTATAGACGGTAATTCCACTACAAGTTACGTTTTCTATGGGTAACTTGTTTATACAACACAGCTATTATCTGTATGATATATTAAATGGTGTCGGATTTTCCGACAGCTGATAAATAAATGTCAAATTTTTTAACAGCTAATAATAATGATAAAGCCTCTTTCTCCACTGTGGAGTAATTCTGTTGACATTTAGTAAAATTTTTAGAATAGTAATGTAGTGGATGATTAATACCCTCATCATTTTCTTGCATTAGCACAGAACCAGTACCCCAGTCCGAAGCATCTATATATAGTTTGAATGGCTTAGAGTAGTCAGGAGTAGCTAACACTGGACCAGATGACAACATTCCTTTTAGTTTATAGTTTAGTAAATGCATCCTGACATTCCTGTGACCATCTAAACTTTACAATTTTACATAGCAAGTTTGTCAAAGGACCTGCAATTGCTGCAAAATTTTTACAGAACTCCCTATAATAAGCACACATTCCTAGATATCTTTGCACCTCTTTCTTGCTAGTCAACACTGGATACTCTAATATATCATTTACTTTATTTTTGAGTGGTAGCACCTTCCCATATCCCACTTCATATCCTAAGTAAGAAATACTAGCTCTAGCAAAAGTACATTTATGTAAGTTTACAGTTAAATTAGCCTCCTTTAAGCATTTTAATAGTTATCCAAACCTTTCATATTTTTATTGGGAAAAATTACAATATCATCCAAGTAAGCTCTACATTGTGGTATGTCTTTTAACACTAAGTTCATAAGACGCTGGAAAGTTGCTGGGGCATTTTTCAGCCCAAAAGGCATTACAGTGAATTCATACAACCCATCTGCAGTTATAAATGTACTCATCTCCCGAGCTCTTGGTGTTAAAGGAATTTGCCAGTACCCTTTTGACAAATCTAGTTTGGTTACAAACTTGGCTTTATCAACACTGTCAATACAATCATCTAATCTAGGTATTGGAAAGTTAATCACCAGTCATTACATTTAGCTTACGGTAGTCAATGACCAACCTGTGAGTTCCATCCTTCTTTGGAACCAAAATACAAGGACTACTCCAACTGCTGCTGCTAGGTCTCACCAATCCATGTTGAAGCATGTAGTCGACTTCTTTCCGGATGAGATTCAACTTGGTAGGTTGACTATATGGGTGTGATTTGACTGGTTGGTTGTCAGTCACCTCGATGTCGTGGTGAATAACTGAAGTCTGGGTGGGAATATCGCCAACGATGTCTGCATGAGAAGTCAGTAACTGCTCCAAGCCCTGCTTCTGCTCTGATGACAAATGTTCCACCATTTTCTGGACATTATCCAACCACTCCCCATTGCTAAAAAAAGGTACATGAGCATTAGCTACACTATTAAAATCACATTCCCCATTATTCTCATCTACATGGGATACACTAAGTACCTGGTTTGTATTGGTAGTTCCCTTCTGTGTTAGTTTCATCCTATTCACATGCACTACTATTTCCTTTCTCTTGAGATCAGGTGTTTGGATTACATAATTGGTGGGACTGAGTTTCTTTATCACTGTATAAGGACCTTGGAACCTATGCAACAATGTTGGTCCCTGGCGTGCCATTAGTACCACCACTTTATCACCTGCCTCAAAATGTCGTTGCTTTGTCTTTTTATCGTACTGTGCCTTCATTTTCCCTTGAGCTTCTTTAAGATGAATTAAGGCTTTAGCCCTGTTTTTATTTAACTTATCTTGTAAGTCATGAATATAGTTTACCTGCACAACACACTTTGGATTTCCGACCAACTTATCTCTTAAGATGGTTAGTGGACTTCTCACCTCATGGCCAAAAACTAATGAGTTGGTTGAACACCCCAGGGACTCTTGATAAGTATCCCTCAGTGCCATGAGCATCAGTGGAAGACCATCATCCCAGTCTCTGCCAGTTTCTATGCAACTGGTTCTCAGCATTTGCTTAAGGGTTTGGTGCATCCTTTCCAAAGCACCTTGGCTCTCAGGATGGTAAGTAGTGGATGTCTTATGGAGGATGCCAAACTCCTCACAAAACTGCTGAAAACCTTTGGAAGTGAAATTAGCCCCATTATCTGTCTGTATTACTTTTGGTAAACCAAAAATAGTACAAAATTTCATTATGTGCCTTACTACCACTTTCGTTGTAGCATTTCTCACAGGGAATGCCTCAGGAAAGTGTGTAGTCTGACACATCATGGTGATGATATACATATTACCACTCTTGGTGCTAGGCAATGGGCCTACTACATCAACAATAATATGGGTAAAGGGTTCCTCGGCTACCACAATTGGCTGTAAAGGAGCTTTTGGTATTACCTGGTTTGGTTTGCCAGTTTTTATACATACTGGACATTCATTACAATAGTGGATGACATCTTTCTTTAATCCAGGCCAGGTAAAGTACTTGCTTATTTTATTATATGTTTTTGCAATACCCTGATGACCGCCTATTGGTGAATCATGGGCTACACTTAGCACTTTTTCTCTATAACCCCTCGGTAGGACTACTTGATTAACTACCTCCCAAGTGTGTGACACAGGTGAGCTCCTAGGTCTCCACTTCCGCATCAACACCTCTCTAGTGTAGTAATAAGTCATAGCCTCCGATTCTGCTTCTAGTTCAGTTACTGCCTTATTATGCAAGTCAGTCAACGTAGGATCAGTTCTTTGCTGATAAATAAAATTTGATTTTGATCTCAAGTGTGAAGAACCAGATGTGGTAACTGGACTACACTCTCCCCTACCCCTTTTCCTAGGAGGTTTGGTGGAGGTGCTCCCCATCCTGTTCCCATCTGCTTCTTCCAACTTGGCCATAAAAGTGTCACAAAGATCCACTTCACTATTTAATTTGTTAACCTATAATTTTGTCTCTTGACTTACATTATTGGGAGTTTGTGATATTTGAGACGCTGATTTTGACTGGGTCACGGCACATGCTGGGTACATTACCTTGTCCTCAGGATCTGTCCATGCCCTAGTCACCTCTGGCTTAGTTAGCATTATTGGGTGGTCATCTCTTTTAACTCTATTACCAGCAAGATCATTCCCCACAATTAGATCAATGCCAGCAACTGGTAATTTAGGACTAACACCTACTAAACTTTTGCCTTTAATAAAATTACAGTCTAGGTTTACTTCTCTCAAGGGTACAGTCTGGAAATCTCCTGTGATTCCCTGTATAATCATTACCTCCCCAGTCTCTGTAGACTGTATATATTGTAACACACTCTCTAATAATAAAGATTGGGATGCTCCTGTATCCCTCAAAATTTTAACATCATGCCACAAACCATTTGCACACTGTAATTTTCCATTTGATATAAACTCTCCAAAATGATTTATAGCAAGTGCTTTTTTGCCCATTATTTTTGTTACACATTTGGTTTTCCTCCCATTACACACTGTGAGTGCCATAGGCCACTTCTCTGGGTGGAGAATTCAACAACTCTTAACAACATGACCCTTCCTACGGCAGTAGGAACACTGTTTCAACTCTGGGTGAGGCTTATTACTGGTGTGATCATCTTTGGGTTTCACATTACTCCCTTTACCACCTGGCACCTTTGAAAAGGTGTGTCTTGACCTGCTGTTGGCTACATTTGGGTCCCAAATCTGACTGAGGAGTTTACTGCTCGACCAGATCCTTGTCTATTTGATTGAATTTTATTTTTAAAAGTTACTTTATGCATCAACTCATATTTATCTGCTAATTTAGCCAACTCATAGATATCCCTGGGTAATTTCTCTGCCAAATACAAAGCCACATTAGAAGGTATGCAAGATAAAAATTCTTCTACTAGGAGTAAATTTTTAAGAGAGTCCAGATCCCTAATTTTTTCTGCATCTAACCACTTATTAAACATTTGATATTTCTCTTGTGCAAATTCTACCAAGGTTTGACTTGGGTCTCGTCTCAGTTGTCTAAACTTTTGCCTATAAGCCTCAGAAACAAGTTGATAAGCAGTAAGGATGGCTGCTTTTACCTTATCATAGTTAAAACTGTTACTCAAAGGCATAGCTGCAAATATCTTCTGTGCCTTTCCCACCAACTGACCTTGAAGAAGAGATACCCATTGTGTTTCAGGCCATTCCATACTCCGTGCCAACTTTTCAAATGTATGAAGAATTGGTCTGGGTCAGACTCACAGAATAGAGGAAACTTGACATTTTTGTTAATCTTTAACTGCCCAGGATTTTGTTAAAAAGATTTTGTTAATCTTTTAACTGCCTTAAAATCGTCAACACCGGTATTTTCTGATCTAATTCCCAAATCTGCTAGCCTAATCTGTAACTATTTTTTCTGAGCTAGCTCCACTTCTAACCTCTTCATAGCTAGTTCTTGAGCTTGCTCTGCCTCTATCCTCTTCTGTGCTTGCTCTGCCTCTAGCCTCTTCTGAGCTTGCTCTGCATCTAGCCTCTTCTGAGCTTGCTCTGCCTCTATCCTCTTCATTGCTAATTCTACCTCTAGCCTCTTCTGAGCTTGCTCTGCCTCAAACTGCAACTTCTTTAGTTCCAATTCTGCCTGCCACTGCATCTGAGTCTCTACCTTTCCTGTAGTTACAACATTTGCACCACTGGTGGACGGGGACTGCTCTAATATTTCCTATGGGAGAATTTGCTCATCTACCCAGTGTATCATTATTTCTCTTAGCAGATCCGTCTTCACCATTCCCATGTGCAATAATAGTCCATAGTGCTTGCCAACAGCCACTAGGATAGACCTTTTTGCCGCTTTAAAACCCTCAACAATAGGATTTTTGACAATTTGTTGTGCTACCAAATCCATTTTTAGTGTGCTAAGCTACAGCAGACTCCAACACAAATTTATAATTCTGCACCACCTTTCTCTTTTTAGGCTGAGAATTTGTTTTGAAAACTGATAAGGACAGTGCTTAGTTCACTTGACTGCCCTGTCAACTGGTAAATTTTTTGCACTCGAGAACACGCACAAAAATTTCTTAAAACACTTTTCATAAAGATTAATAAAATGGACATAAATAAGTAATAAAGTACATATTCATATTATACCAATATTAAAAATATTCTAAATTTCTACACAAGTTAAAGTATAAAAAATAAGCTACACAATTATTATATCAGGTTACACCTACAGGCTATCCACTTTTATTAGGCTTTCGATCAGGCTGCTCAATTTGTGAGGCGCTCTCGGACAGGCTACCCAATTGTATCACGTGGTCTGGTCTTACTGATGTTATCAGCAGTGATACGTTTTTGTTGTCATAGAGAGCTAGTGAGAATTTGGTGGTGGTGGTCCTTACAATGATGTCAAGGGAGTATGAGGAGTAAGGGAAACAGCCTAGTACACAAGTCACAAATGTATACGTACAAGTCACACAGGATTACATTTAACAAGGCGTTTTCCTCACAACATAAGATCACTATGTATTATAAACTCAAGTGGCTCTGACCACCCCACGGCTCGCCGTCCCATTCCTGGTGTCATGCACCCAGCCACAAACCGCTATCATCCAGCTGTGTCATCCAACGACACATATTTTTGCCTCTAGGAAACCTGGACTCTTATAAAACCTCTCCAACTTCTGTAATATTACTCTACCCAATCTTGCAACCCTGGATATAGAGAAGGATAGGCTTATCTGACTGAACGGCCGGAGAAAACCCCTCAAATAGCAGGAACGGTCGGCAGCGATACACCTCCCAGGGTTGCCAGATTCAAATTGCTAAAAGTAGCGAATTTGTAATAAGAGTAGCCCAATTTTTTGTTTAGTGACTGATACGGGTTTCAAAGTTATCTATTATGATATATAGAGTACATTAAACGATTTTAATTGTTTTATTAACATTATCTCTGCATATATATATTTAACCAATATGATAATAGGATAACTTACCAATATTTACTGTTTGAAGCTTAATGGGTGTGAAGTCCTTCCACGTCTTTACAGTTGAAGATTACCAAGATCTTGATCTGCATCCACAACCTCGTTCTTGTATATTGCAGACTCATATTTAAGCATTGACATGAGTGGTTCAAATGATGAGCAACAAGTTACATTTTCTTCAAGATATGTTTTGATTCTCAGGACAAAAAGCTCAAGTCAAAAGCTCAAGTCCCATTCCCATTCAAGATTTCTCAGTTTAGTTTTCACAGACGTTACTCTCGAAAATATCCGTTCAACCAGGGCATTACTGATTGGCAAGCTGTATATTTTGAACACAAACTCAGCGAGGTCAATCAGTATGGGATCGCCAGCAGTGTTCTTGACAGTTATTGTCTTGGTCTAAAATGACGATTCAGATGTCGGAATTTGTCCCTTACAAATGTTGGACTAGTCAATGGTTAACAGTAGGCGCCACTGACTTTCAATTTCACTAAGCTTAGATTGGTCAGCTAATACTAACGGAAGTTCCGAAAATGGTGGCCGTGTGTGGCCAAGGCATATGATAGGTAACAGATTTTTCACCTTTTTTTATAGTTTCAGCATTACTTAGAATACGAGAAAGAAGCTATTTGCAAGCTTTCACTAAAAAATTATCGCATCTTTCTTGAACATTTTGAAACTTTTCCTGGGTTGTAAAATTGTTTTGTCTGTTAGTGGCCAGAAGTGTTGAATATTCGTAACCAAAGTCAACTTTCTCCAGGGGCAGATACATAGAATTGTAGTACAAATTAACATGAAGCTTTGCATGATGAGGACGAAAGATTCTTCTGAGTATTCCAGGAGTGAAGTTTTCTAAGACAGTGTGAAGGCTATTCTGATCTGCTTCATCTTTTGATAAAGTAAATTCATCCTTTCAAAATAATTTAGGATTGGTTTGAGACATGTGAAATATAGCTTATTGGAGGGATCAGCGTACATTAAAAATAGTTGCCTTGCAACATATTTATCACAAGAGGAAAAAGCTATTTGGCA
>NC_091158.1:5148067-5208855 GCF_040958095.1 Procambarus clarkii
AAAACGTATGCAGCCAGCCACCTGTTCGGACTCAAACCACCAAACTACATGTTGATCGCTGCCGGCTCCGCTGATTGGTCGCCGGTCTGGCTGCACCTGCACTCGCCCCCCCCATACTACTTGATGTCTGGGGTCGCCACGACCTCAGACCTCAGAATATTCGGTGCTCTCGTTGTCACCACTCCTCCCGGCTAGACGCTAGCGTGTACTGAGAGAAGTGGTGGCTTAAAGCCAATATTCCAACACCTCCCATTTACTTTTGTATTGCACTTCTTGTTATTTTGCCTTAACGTAACTTTTCATTGTGTCATTTAATTATTCTTATTATTTTGATTGATTGATTTTATTATAAGTATTTGTTTGTCCATTTTTTCATGTTTTGATTTATTTAACGTAATTAAAATTTCATTGTTAAAGTTTACTTGTGTTTTGTGTGTCTTCTCCTTACCTTACCACAGACGAAGTTCCAGTTTTTTCTATTTTTTTTTATAACTATGTGACGAGGCCATACCCCTAGCCTTAAACAGCCGAACACCAACGCGTTACCGTCACAAGTTATATGGGGGCCTGTCCTAGGAGCTTCACTCAGGTACTGGTGCCAAGTGGTAATTTATGGTAAGCGTATTTAACTTTGTTAACGTAGCTTTACTATTTTTCATTCAATTTCATTTTTATAAGGTGCGGTGTATTGTGCATTACGAGAGTAACATATAGTGAAGGTGAGACAACTTTGGATTACGTGGTGACTGTAGGCCTCAGTCATACTCTTAATTGGTCATCTCTCCCTCCTTGTTATTACTCGTGTTTACCATCTATGTCCCTTGAATATTTCTCATTCTGACAGATCATCATATTGGTACCCTGGTACTGTGGTCTGCCCCGGGTCAAGAGTACCCAATCTTCTGCAATCTGACTGTAGGAGGACAAAGAGGGCCATAGTTCCTCTAGCTCGAACTTTAGTTGCTGAATTGGGACCTCAGCAGCAGTTCTCGTCACCAGTTGACACCTCGCACCCCTACACGTCAGTCAGAGATGATGATACATACAACGGTAGGGAATTAGCTTATTTTTTCAGAGCACAAAAGTTCGCTAATTCTGTAAGTATCATATTAAATTCAGTGGGAAAAACTTGCTTTATGTCCTATAGAGACTTGGCAAGGTATGCCTACATCCTTGGACTACCAATTTTACTTTTGAAGCATTTAACTGTTTCATTTGTTTTCGAAACTTTGTTTCATTTGTTAGTAGGATTTTCTTGCCCTTATCCTCTTACATGAGTACCGGGTACAAGATTTCCTGCGCCCTTGATTTAATTTAATCATTTAACATCTTTTACTTAACTTTAATTGTTAAAGATCTCACAGGATAGGTACCAGTGGCCACGTTGTCCTGTTTCTGACATTCACTATTGAATATTCGTGTACCTTTATTTGCTAATTTCACCATGTTTCGTCTCCAAACTTTCCGTGCAAATCCAGCAGGTGAAATAGGGACTTTAAGTCGTGCCAAGAGGACTGAATTACAAACTCTTGCACATGAGTATCAACTAGAAGTTCCCTACCAAGCCAACAAAAATGACCTACACAACCTGTTGCTGGATTACTATTTAGAGCAAGGTAAGATAGACTCTGAAACTCATGAAACTTACTATATTGCAGATAAACCTGACTTGGCAACGCTGAAACTCAAACTAGAACTGGCAAAGATTGAAGAACGAACAGCTGCCATACGGAGGGAAGAACAAGAACGCGAAGCTGCTTTGAGGAGAGAAGAACATGAACGTGGACTCGCCCTCCAGGAACGTGAGGTTGCACTACTCCAGGAGCGGGAACGAGTACAGCTTGAAACCAAACGACGCGAGTTGGAGATGCAACGCGAACATGACAAGCAACAAGCGACTCTGGCTCTAGAGTGTCGTCAACGTGAAATCGCCTTGGAAACTTCCCACTTCACTCAACGCCAACAAGCTACTGCCAATCTTCCCGTCAGTTTTAATATATCACATGCAAGTAAGTTAATGCCATCCTTTGTAGAAGCAGAAGTTGATGTGTTTTTCACCACCTTTGAAACCCTTGCTAATCAACTCAGTTGGCCTGTCGACCAATGGGCCACACTTCTCAGAGTCCATCTTACAGGTAGAGCTGCAGTCACACTCAGTACTTTGGCGTCTGAGAATGACTACTACACTCTGAAACAAGCAGTGTTAGACGCCTACCTACTTTCCACCGAAAGTTATAGAAGGAAATTCCGTGACCACCTGAAGGCAAGTACCACTACCTTCCTCGAGTTTGCTAACACGAAACGGAGGTATTTCATGAAATGGCTGGAAGCAGCACATGTCTCTACTTTTACAGAACTCGTCAACCTGATGCTTGTTGAAGAATTCTTGAGACGTGTGCCACCTCCTGTCCGCCTCTACTTAGCAGATAAAGAAGAAACCGACTACCTGAAGTGTGCTAAGTCGGCTGACACTTACAGCCTTATCCACCGGCTGACACCTGAACCATCCTCCAGTAAGAAGTCGTGGTACAGTTACGAGAAGGTGAGCCCCGATCAAGCTGGTTCACAACTGTACTGCAAGTATTGTAGACTCTATGGACATACCATAGACAAGTGTGGTAAGTCTCAATACAAGGGAACCACTGACCAACAAAGACCCAAACCAACTCCTCCTAAGTCCGGTAAGCCTGTGATGAATGTTGGTGTTGATGTTAATGATCTTTCTCTTTTCAGTAACCACCTGTATACTGGAACTGTCTCTGCCAACGGTTCAAATCCGGAGGGACGTTTCAAATTGAAGATCTTGAGGGACACAGCGGCTCTACAATCGATCATCTTGAAGTCGGCTGTGCCCAACATCGTCTACACCGGGGAAACAGTCTTCATCACTGACCTCACTGCTACCACTCCATACCCTCTCGCCAGAGTCCACCTGGATTGTCCCTACGTGAACGGGGAAGTCCAAGTCGCCGTCAGGGAAAAGCCTTTTCCCATGCCTGGAGTGCAACTTCTCCTAGGCAACGACTTGGCAGAAGACCTGCAACCGACCAACCTGATCGTCATGGACAAACCCCAGGTGTGTAACTCTGTGCCCATAAACCCTATTCTAGAGTATGTTCCAGCAGAGGTTCAAGAGAGTGATGAAGTTTCTCCTCCGGTTCTCGTGACCACCCGTGCACAAGCCGCACGTCCACAGCCAGCTGACTCTACTGCTACCGCTGTCCCTCAAGACCCTCAGAAACTACCCCCGCATCTGACCAAGTTGGAGTTCCGTAAGTTGCAGAGGGAAGATCTTACTTTAACACCATTGTTTTTCCAGGCTGAGACTCAACCCGACAGTATTCCTGGGTTCTTCCTAGAGAACGACTTGCTCTACCGCAGATATAGACCCAGTAAACTGAAGGAGGACGATTGGGCCAACATCGAACAACTTGTGATTCCCACCAGCCTGCGGCCCACTATTCTACATCTGGCCCACGGAGCATTCTCCCACTACGGCTTCAACAAGACTTACCATGGGATTCGTCAAGACTACTACTGGCCAGGTATGGTAAATAACGTCAAACAGTACGTAAAACAGTGTCATTCATGTCAGATGGCAGGCAAACCGAACGTCTCCATTCCCAGAGCACCACTGATTCCCATACAGGTGCCTGCGGAACCTTTCCACAGACTCATAATAGACTGTGTTGGTCCTTTACCTCGGACCAGTTCAGGTAACGCCTACATCCTAACCATCCTGTGTCCTACCACCAGATTTCCCATAGCAGTTCCAGTGAAGAACATCACGGCTGCTACGGTTATCAAACATATATTGAAGATCTTTACTCAATACGGATTTCCCAGGGAGATTCAAAGTGACTGTGGCACCAACTTCACCAGTGATCTCTTCAAAAGGACACTGGAGGAGTTCAACATCAAACAGGTATTGTCCAGCCCCTATCATCCTGCTTCACAGGGTTCTCTTGAACGTAGTCATCAGACCATCAAAGCACTCTTGAAAAAGTTTTGTAGTGAAACCTCGAAGGATTGGGATAAGCAGATTGACCTTATAATGTGTATTTTCAGAAGTCTCCCCAATGAGTCCCTAGGAGTATCTCCTTATGAGATGCTCTACGGCCGTAAGTGCCGTACTCCCCTTAAGGCTTTCAAAGACTCTCTCAGAGATGCCACCTTCAGTGAGCATCAGAATGTGCCCCAGTTTCTTCAAAACCTTCAACACATTCTAGAGAGAGTCCACCGCTTTGCCCATGATAATCTATTGAAAGCCCAGGTGAGAATGAAGACTCATTACGACCAGACCAGCAAAGTAAGAAAATTCAAGCCGGGAGACTTCGTCCTTGCCTATTTCCCTATCCCAGGTTCACCTTTACAAAACAGGTTTTCAGGACCCTACTGCGTCAAAGAGTGCAGAAACAACAACAACTACGTCATAGAAACTCCAGATAGGCGGCGGAAGACCCAGCTGTGCCACGTCAACCTCCTGAAGCAATATAATGGTACTCCTCCCACTGTCCTGACTAATTATTCTACTTTCACAGAACCCTACATCCACAGTGAGACCTTCCCGGCTTCTCCTCCCGAAAGCACTGACAAGGAGTCAGCACTTTCTAATTCCGAAATCCTTAATGATCTTCCCAAATACTTTCAGGATAATCATAGTGCACCTCTCGTCAAGATCTTCAGAGAACATCAAGAGTTGTTCAGAGATGATCCCCAAGAGTGTAATGTTACCCAGCACGACATCCAACTGCTCCCCGACACCCGGCCGATTCGTCAACCCTTCTACCGAATCAGCCCGAGCAAGAAGGAAGTCATGCGTGCTGAGGTGCAATACCTCTTGGATCATGGACTGGCTACACCTTGTGAGTCCCCCTGGGCCTCACCTTGTATCTTGGTGCCCAAACCCCAAGGTAAGGTGCGGTTGTGCACTGACTATCGTAAACTGAACTCTGTCACTGTCAAGGATGCTTACCCCTTGCCAAGGATAGATGACATCCTTGATGCCATTGGTAGTGCCCAGTACTTGTCCCAAGTGGACTTGCTTAAGGGGTACTATCAAGTGTGTCTAACGGAGCGCGCTAAAGAGATATCTGCCTTCATCACTCCTTTTGGACTTTTCAGATATGAACGCCTTCCTTTCGGACTATGTAATGCCCCGGCCACCTTTCAAAGAGCTGTCAACCGTGTCATCCAGGGCTTGGATAACACATACGCCTACCTGGACGATATCGTCGTAGCCTCCAACTCCTGGAGTGAACATCTGCTCCAGCTGCGACGTCTTTTCTCCAAGCTCCTGACAGCCGGCCTCACCATCAACCTGGGCAAGTCCACTTTCGCGAAAGGTAAAGTGCGTTATCTGGGTCATGTTATTGGGAGTGGCAGCATAGCTCCGTTAGACTCACACACTCAAGCCATCCGACAGTATCCACAGCCTACCACCAGGAAGCAGCTCCTGCGCTTCCTTGGTCTTGCCTCTTACTACCGTAGGTTTGTGAGGAATTTCAGTACAGTCGCCACACCTCTAATTCTATTAACCAGTCCCAAGCAACGGTATAATTGGACCATACAGCAAACCGTTGCTTTCGAACAACTCAAATTCCTCCTCTGTTCTAACCCCATTCTCGCCTCTCCAGATATCACCAAGCCTTTCGTCCTTCATGTCGACGCCAGTGGTACCGGCGTTGGTGGTGTCCTGATGCAACAACGAGGCGAGGAGGTTCTACCTGTCAGCTACTACAGCTACAAACTGAAACCACACCAGAGGAACTACAGCACTATTGAAAAGGAGCTACTATCCATCGTCCTGAACCTCCAACACTTCGCTCCGTACCTACAAGGCGCCAGGTCTACCACCATCTTCTCAGACCACAACCCTCTCCGCTTCCTACATCAAGCCCAATTCACCAACCAGCGTCTTCTACGATGGGCTCTGTATTTACAAGACTTCAACCTGGAGATCCGCTATATCAAGGGTTCTGACAACACCATAGCCGATGCCCTCTCCAGAGTTTATGAAGTAGAAGCGACTCCATCCATTACTCCACCACATAACGACGTACTTCTTCCAGAACCGCAGGCTTCGGGGGAGAGTTGTGACGATAATCTCCTTCAAGAGATTGAGCCTGCTCTTCCCTCCATAATTACGTCGTCGAAATTATATAAAACGACTATGGAAGACATGTCCAACAACGACAACAACACCAGCAAGGCTTGCCAGGGTGAGCAAAACGTATGCAGCCAGCCACCTGTTCGGACTCAAACCACCAAACTACATGTTGATCGCTGCCGGCTCCGCTGATTGGTCGCCGGTCTGGCTGCACCTGCACTCGCCCCCCCCATACTACTTGATGTCTGGGGTCGCCACGACCTCAGACCTCAGAATATTCGGTGCTCTCGTTGTCACCACTCCTCCCGGCTAGACGCTAGCGTGTACTGAGAGAAGTGGTGGCTTAAAGCCAATATTCCAACACCTCCCATTTACTTTTGTATTGCACTTCTTGTTATTTTGCCTTAACGTAACTTTTCATTGTGTCATTTAATTATTCTTATTATTTTGATTGATTGATTTTATTATAAGTATTTGTTTGTCCATTTTTTCATGTTTTGATTTATTTAACGTAATTAAAATTTCATTGTTAAAAGTTTACTTGTGTTTTGTGTGTCTTCTCCTTACCTTACCACAGACGAAGTTCCAGTTTTTTCTATTTTTTTATAACTATGTGACGAGGCCATACCCCTAGCCTTAAACAGCCGAACACCAACGCGTTACCGTCACAATATATATATATATATATATATTAATATATATATATAAATATATATATATATATATATATATATATATATATATATATATATATATGCAACTGAAAACTCACACCCCAGAAGTGACTCGAACCCATACTCCCAGAAGCAATGCATCTGGTATGTACAAGACGCCTTAATCCACTTGACCATCACGACCGGACATAATGAGGTGATAGCCGAGGCTATTTGAACCACCCCACCGCCGGCACTCGGATAGTTATCTTGGGCATAGCATTTTACCAAATCACCTCATTCTTTGGGGCAACACGTGAGGAACACAAATGCGAACAAGCCTGAATGGTCCCCAGGACATATGCAACTGAAAACTCACACCCCAGAAGTGACTCGAACCCATACTCCCAGAAGCAACGCATCTGGTATGTACAAGACGCCTTAATCCACTTGACCATCACGACCGGACATAATGAGGTGATAGCCGAGGCTATTTGAACCACCCCACCGCCGGCACTCGGATAGTTATCTTGGGCATAGCATTTTACCAAATCACCTCATTCTTTGGGGCAACACGTGAGGAACACAAATGCGAACAAGCCTGAATGGTCCCCAGGACATATGCAACTGAAAACTCACACCCCAGAAGTGACTCGAACCCATACTCCCAGAAGCAACGCATCTGGTATGTACAAGACGCCTTAATCCACTTGACCATCACGACCGGACATAATGAGGTGATAGCCGAGGCTATTTGAACCACCCCACCGCCGGCACTCGGATAGTTATCTTGGGCATAGCATTTTACCAAATCACCTCATTCTTTGGTCGTGATGGTCAAGTGGATTAAGGCGTCTTGTACATACCAGATGCGTTGCTTCTGGGAGTATGGGTTCGAGTCACTTCTGGGGTGTGAGTTTTCAGTTGCATATGTCCTGGGGACCATTCAGGCTTGTTCGCATTTGTGTTCCTCACGTGTTGCCCCAAAGAATGAGGTGATTTGGTAAAATGCTATGCCCAAGATAACTATCCGAGTGCCGGCGGTGGGGTGGTTCAAATAGCCTCGGCTATCACCTCATTATGTCCGGTCGTGATGGTCAAGTGGATTAAGGCGTCTTGTACATACCAGATGCGTTGCTTCTGGGAGTATGGGTTCGAGTCACTTCTGGGGTGTGAGTTTTCAGTTGCATATGTCCTGGGGACCATTCAGGCTTGTTCGCATTTGTGTTCCTCACGTGTTGCCCCAAAGAATGAGGTGATTTGGTAAAATGCTATGCCCAAGGTAACTATCCGAGTGCCGGCGGTGGGGTGGTTCAAATAGCCTCGGCTATCACCTCATTATGTCCGGTCGTGATGGTCAAGTGGATTAAGGCGTCTTGTACATACCAGATGCGTTGCTTCTGGGAGTATGGGTTCGAGTCACTTCTGGGGTGTGAGTTTTCAGTTGCATATGTCCTGGGGACCATTCAGGCTTGTTCGCATATATATATATATATATATATATATATATATATATATATATATAAATATATATATAAATATATTTATATATAAATATATTTATATATAAATATATTTATATATAAATATAGCGTGCCCCCCATGCAGGAGACTTCGTCCTGGCAGTACCCATGTCAGCAATGGGCACGCGCCTAGATCCAGAATCCCTTCGTGTAGCAGTGGCCCTCCGCCTTGGTGCCCCAATTCACACTGAATACAAGTGTATTTGCAACAGGGTGGAAGCAGACCAATACGGACTGCATGGGTTGCATTGCGGAAGCACAAAGGGCTGGCATGCAAGACACAGCGAGGTCAATGACATCATCAAGAGAAGCCTCGTCTCAGCTGGGTGCCCAGCGGAGAGAGAACCTCGCATCCTAGGGGTCCAAAACCCGGATTTCCCACCACTTCGCCCTGATGGCATCACCATATACTCATGGAAGGAGGGTAGACAGTTGGTGTGGGACTACACATGTGTATCCACCCTGGCTGACACCTATGTACACTTCGGAGCTGATCAAGCAGGTGGGGCGGCCAACCACAGGGAAACAGCTAAATCACTCAAGTACAGGCGACTGGAAGGTCAATACCTCTTTGTTCCCATAGCGCCTGAGACGCATGGCCCATGGGGCAAGAGTGCCCTGGGGATTTCTCAAGGAATTGGGTTCCAAGCTCATTGACGTCACCAGAGACCCAAGGGCTTCCAGTTTTTTGTTTCAGCGTCTCAGTGTGGCGATCCAGAGGGGAAATGCTTGCTGCGTCCTCGGTTCCTGTCCAGAAGCGGAGGAGCTTCAAGAGATCCATAACCTTTAGGCATTTGTCTTGTATGTTTTGTAACCTTTAAATACACAATAAAGGAAAAAAACAAAAAAAAGGGAAGGGGGTGGTAGGAGAAAAACACACAGAAACTGTATTGGAGGGGACCTACATTCCCTCCAATGCGTTATGTGTGGTTTCCTCCGAGGCTATGGGTCCCCCTTCTTCCAGCCAGAGGTGGTACTCCCTTCCCTATTATTCTTTTATTATATATATATATATATATATATATATATATATATATATATATATATATATATATATATATATATATATATATATATTTATATATATTGGTGTATACTGGCAGCAGGTTTTCTTTCAAACATGTTTCATTGAATATGACCGCATATTCTGTATTTATTATTTTCTGGTTTAGGGCTTCTATCCCTCTAACTATTTTCTTAGCATCAGGGCTTAATTGAAATAGGAGTTCTCCAAAACTCATTTTCGTACTTTTAAGGTGAAGAAAAGAAGTGATTTACTATAGAGTGTATTACACTTATTTGTATAATTTGCACGACGTTTCGAACCTCCATGGTTCATTCTCAAGTGAACAGATCTTACAATACTAGTTGATTTTATACCCGCATTAGGTCAGGTGATAATACAATGAAGGTGAAAACATGGGGGGATACATAAGGGATAAACATAGGGGCTGCAGAAGGCTTATTGGCCCATACGAGGCATCTCCTATCTAAACACAAAGATTAATCCAGTGTAATTGGCCTGTTATGTTGGACATTGTCTTCTGTGTTGGCATCGATATGTTCTTGTCTTGTCCTTACTCTCATGGTGGGTAGAGTAAATAGTTCCGTGATTTGGGTGTTCATGGTAGGTCGCTCTATATATTTATATATATATATTTATATATATATAAATATATATATATAAATATATATATATATATATATATATATATATATATATATATATATATATATATATATATATATATATATATATATATATATATATACAGTACAACCTCGATTCAACGTACTATATGGGATCAACCCCAGTTCGTTGGAGCGTTGGATTCGTTGCAAGAGGTGACCTTCAGGAGGCGTTTGTGTCAGTGTCTTTTTTTTTTCTTGTACACAATAAAAATGCATTATCATATTGCATACTGTACCTATATATTACTTCTCTACTAAAAAATACTGTAATTCATAAATTTACCTTATTGTTGTAGTTATGTCCATCTAGAAGTTTCGTGACTTTGTGAATGCTGTACAGTAAATACGTACTGCAGGGCATTATGCCGTTAGCACTGTGTTGATTAAAAGTAGTTCTGCTGTATGTTGAGTACTACAATACAGTTCATGAAAACTATTGTACACTAAAATTACTGCAACTTTAATTTTAACACTGTGTACACACTTAAATTTAACACTTGTTCTAACTGTTCACGCCGCACACGATGTTTTTTGATGTTTGCATCAGCTTTGCTGATGCTCACTGCTGCTGTGGGTTCAACTGCATCTGAGCTGGTGCTGGCTGCTGTTGTACCAGTGCTGGGTACAACTGTGCTCGTGCTAGGTACGGCTGTTGTACCAGTGCTGGGTACATCTGTGCTTGTGCTGGGTACGGCTGTTCTCGTGCTGGGTACGGCTGTTTTTGTGCTGGGTACGGCTGTTCTCATGCTGGGTACGGCTGTTCTCGTGCTGGGTACGGCTGTTCTCGTGCTGGGTACAGCTGTTCTCGTGCTGGGTTCGGCTGTTCTCGTGCTGGGTTCGGCTGTTCTCGTGCTGGGTTTGGCTGTTCTCGTGCTTGGTATGGCTGTTCTCTTGCTGGGTACGGCTGTTCTCGTTCTGGGTACGGCTGTTCTCGTGCTGGGTACGGCTGTTCTCGTGCTTGGTATGGCTGTTATCGTACTTGGTATGGCTGTTCTCTTGCTGGGGTACGGCTGTTCTCGTGCTGGGTACGGCTGTTCTTGTGCTGGTTGATTTTCTGCTATTAGTTCTTGCAAAATATTGCTTCATTTTTGGCATTAATAAGGCACTATTAATAAGCCCCTGAGACATTTTGTTTTATAACCAAAGAGCTGTAGTAAAAAATGGTCAATTCCACAATTATTCTTCCACTGGCGGATAAATACTGTACGTCAATCGCAGACAAAGCTAAGGGCACTGGGTGCATACTGTACGAACACAGACTAAGTCTATACGTACACCCTTCAGTAGGCTGGGGCCGGATTCAGGAAGGTACTTACGAAGGTTTTTCCTCTTAGCTAAGAACGAATTCCTTCTTAGCGCCTTCGTGGCGGCTAGGTCCGTATTCAAAGAGCTACCCTAAGTGGAAAAACCTTCGTAAGTTCATTCCGGGATTTAAGTGTGGTTTCGACCACTCGTAGCTTTACGTAAACTGGATATAAGTCATTTTTTCTCTACTACATAACACTGGGATCGATTTATGATATTGGAACATGACCAAAATATTATAGCTGGTGAATCTAGTGAAGAGGAGTCCTTCGTGTTAGTTATATATGCATTCTCTGCTTGAAACTTGAAGTAAATATGTGTTTGATGATAGTAGAATTAGTTTTATAATAGCAAGATATTATACCAGTAGTTATTAAGTAAATAAACACTGGTGAACATGAAATATGAGAGAAGGTGATGAGCCCTGCCTGATGGGATCATTTACTATCACCAAATGCCCCTGTTCACCTAGTAGTAAGGGTGTACCTTAGCTATACATACCCATTTCTAATTTATTTAGTTTGGTTTTATTTTGAAATTAAATCTGGGTGAGACATAAAATAAAAATATGCTGCACAAATGATGTTAGGTAAGAAGGGTAAAAATGTCACAAACTTTATTCATTGAATACTTAAAGCTATAATTATGACTATATACTGTAGATTATTAAAAAAGAGAGAGTGAAGTAGGGGTCCAAAACCTCTTCCTGTTATACAATTTGGGTGTGGAACAAGTAATTATCAAAAGAAGGCACCATGCCGGGAAGGCTATGTAGCAGTAAGGCAGTGAGGTGAGGCAGCTACTTATTTGAGAAATGCTTATTTTATTTACCTTATAAGCTGAGGCAACTTATTTTATTTGAGGAATACTCAGCTGATTCCTCTACATTTAGCATGGAACAAATTTGTGTCCAAGACCTCTTCCTGTTACTCAATTTGGCTGTGTGTAACCAAACTAGAAGTGCTCTACAAATCAAGGGACCCAGAATGTGGAATGACCTCCCGAATCATGTCAAAGGCTGTACCTCTCTCAACCAGTTTAAGAGTTAAACCAAGTACTGCCTAATTAACTCCATGTAACCTAACTTACCTCCTAAATGTCAACCCATGTCTTGCTATTTTTTAAACAACGCTGTTCACCAACATGTGCAATTGCTGAGTTATGCTATGCTAACACCCCTTTTTGTATTTTTTATTCCTTCTTTCAACACAATTTATACCTAATCCCAATTACTAAGTTTTAGTCTGTGTTTTTTCCCCCACACCTTGCCCGAAATGCTATGAGTATTAGTGGCTTTAGGTATTGTATGTACTAGCTCTGTCTATAAATCCAACATTATGTTTGTAAATCAACTGTATGTACTTTTCCTGAATAAAATGTATTTATTATTTATTTTTTAATCAGTAAGTATTAAAAGAAGGCACCAAGCTGGGAAGGCTATGTAGCACCATTGTGTGTAACAATAAACCAATTTTTTTTAACAAATAATGCACCTGTATGGTAAAACAAATCCTGTCAGCTGTAAAAATATTGATGCAGTTATTTAAATGAAAAATATAATGACAGAAATATTACTGGTTTATTTTTATCCTATCTTTTTGTACTGTACAGTATATCCAAGGAAGTGAAAAATTGAGACATAATGCACAATTTAATGAATGATTAGCATGGATTAGCAGTTCAAAAGAAATATGACTTGTATTACATATCAACATGAGATCTTAATGATCCATGGTCAACATGATTTAATAAGGATAATACAGTACTGTATTTGTAATAATACAAACTATAATTTAAAATCTTTATTACTGATTTTTTTTATTAAGAAGATTAGGTATACACAGCAATGTGCTGCTACCCTATTCTATATGGAATATTACACAGGGTAGATAAAAAACTAGCTATAAGTTTATCTAATACTCCCATCTCACAGGATGGTTAGACATACTGTACATGGAATCAATTTAGAAAATACCAGCCTCAATACAAAAAACAAATCAACTCTGACTAAACAACTCTAAGCAATTTTCACAAGAGGTAAGCACTGAATCATGGAAACATTATATTATAATTACTCTTACCAGTTTCTACAAAACTCCTCTCAAACAATGTATTTTTAAACATGTTTAGGTATACATAGCAATGTGCTGCTTTCCTATTCTGTATAAAGGACCACACAGTGTAGATCAAAAACCAGCTACCAGCTCACCCAACATCCTCACCTCACAGGATGGCCAGTCACACATGGAATTAGGAGAGAACAAAATACTTAATGCTGATCTATTAGCCTCCACTGGCAAAATCTGGGTGCAGCACAAGAATATCTTCCAATATTCCTGAGTGTATGAAGTAATTACAGAGCTCAAAATACCTCATACCATTTGGTATGAAGTCATTGATAACAGAACAATCACAGATATAGTGTTGGAGAGTATGTTCTCTCAAGTAGGACTGAAAACAGATGTTTTTTTTCCACCAAGAGGGCTATAAACCCATGGAACCGCCTACCCGCTGAAGCCGTAAATGCCAAATTCCAGCTAAAAGATATCATTAAGACAATTGGCGGGCCCTTTAACAAGCCGCCGGCTTTCTGTCCTCTTCGAGGCCACTAGATAGTTAGTGGCCCTTGGGTAAATTCAGTAAATATATACAATAATTGTCAGCGCATCTTCCGAGCAACAAGGACAGGTACACAGTATCTCTTAGAATTACGTAGGTAAACAACAAATGTAACATATTTGTTTACTACAATGTCGATGCTGGCTGTAGAAGTTGAAAAAACATTGTTTTACTTCGAAATATACTAATTTTATAAGAAAATTCGACGTAAATAGGCGGCAGTAGAGCTCCGATAAGCCAGCGCTAAATCTTCAATATGAAGAATGTTGCTGCTCTCTGATTGGCCAAACGAAACACAGTAGTGACCTCTATCGGCACGCAGGTGAACCAACAATTTTCTTCCTAAGTATACCTTATTGAATCGCACCTAAGCATCTTCTTAGGGCGCACTTAGGAACCTTCGTAGCAAACCCACTTACGAAGAAATACACAGAGCTTCCTGAATCTAGGTCCTGGTGTTTAAGCCAGATCCAGTAACATAAATTTCTCTTAAATATTCGATTTAAATCAAATTATATATTTTTGGGTTATATATTTAGTTTAGCAACATTATTACGATAATAAGACCTATAAAAAATACTTATTTTGGAACCGATTTATTAATTTTATTATTTCGAAGCCGTAGATCACCGAACTGTGGCGACGAAATCGTACAAAACAAGCATGGTGGTGTGTGGACAGGGATTAGACCCGTCCACTCATGCATGAGTTGTGCCGCCAATAACGTGAATAATTTCTCAAATACTTTAACAGATATCTATCATATTACAGTATATTTTTTGTTTTATTTAGTTTAGTTTAATTAGGATAATAAAGAGTTATTAAAACACCAGTTTTAGAAATGATTTATTAATGTGAAACATTCAAAGTCATGGGTCACTGAACTATGACAACACAGACGAAAGTGAGTGAAACCTCACTGTAAAGTGAAGTTTACTCTACAATATTCCCTTATGTGTTCACCCTCACTCGTCTTGTTTCATCACAGAAAATGTATATAAGAAGATTTCAACACATTAGCTAACTATTCACGCTTCAACCTTTGAATTAATTTACAAAGATATGTGTGCGACCAATCGGTGAACGAAAATCATTGAAACTCAGTCGTTCACTTGTGTGGACGACTCTGGCTGGTGTTTGGTTCATATGATTCACTTGTTGTGTGGTCCACTTGTGTGATCCAACTTGTCTTATGAAGGAATTATTAATTGTAATCTGTGATAGAATGAGACAGTTTTCAACCACTCTGTGAACTCTGTCCCAATATCGTAAGCTTGTGGACCATTTGTGGTCCACTTGTGTGATCCAACTTGTCATAAGAAGGAATTATTAATTGTAATCTGTGGTGGTATGGTAAAGTTTTCCACCACTCTGTGAACTCTGGCCCAACATCATAAGCTTGTGAACCAAATGTGGTCCACTTGTGTGATTGAACTTAATTGTCATATGAAGGAATTAATAATTGTAATCTGTGAAAGAATGTGAAAGTTTTCCACCAATCTGTGAACTCTGTCTGGACGTCGTAAGCAAATCCAAACATCCCCCGCTTCGGCGAACCATTGTTCGTCGAATCGGGTGAGTAAATCCGGCCTGAAAAGTGTGCGAACTAACTGGAGATTCGTTGAATCGGGGTACGTTGAATCGAGGTTGTACTGTATATATATATATATATATATATATATATATATATATATATATATATATATATATATATATATATATATATATATATATATATATATATATATATATATATATATATATATATATATATATATATATATATATATATATATATATATATATATATATATATATATATATATATATATATGACAATGTCAGACCACGGAGGAAAAATGAAACAGGAAATTTCCTTAAGTACTTTCGTATATTAAATACATCTTCAGAAGGCCTTCTGAAGATGTATTTAATATACGAAAGTACTTAAGGAAATTTCCTGTTTCATTTTTCCTCTGTGGTCTGACATTGTCACATTCTTAATCACGTGTTTATTTTCGTGATATACACACACACACATATATATATATATATATATATATATATATATATATATATATATATATATATATATATATATATATATGACAATGTCAGACCACGGAGGAAAAATGAAACAGGAATTTCCTTAAGTACTTTTGTATATTAATACATCTTCAGAAGGAGGGACTTCTTCAGGACTCCTTCTGAAGATATATTAATATACGAAAGTACTTAAGGAAATTCCTGTTTCATTTTTCCTCTGTGGTCTGACATTGTCACATTTTTAATCACGTGTTTATTTTCGTGATATACACACACACACACATATATATATATATATATATATATATATATATATATATATATATATATATATATATATATATATATATATATATATATATATATATATATATATATATATATATATATATATATATGTATATATATATATATATATATATATATATATATATATATATATATATATATGTATATATATATATATATATATATATATATATATATATATATATATATGTATATATATATATATATATATATATATATATATATATATATATATATATATATGTATATATATATATATATATATATATATATATATATATATATATATATATATATATATATATATATATATATATATATATATATATATATATATATATATATTATTAAATATGACTGAAAAAGTAAGATTAATTATTCTAACACGAATTTTCTCGATCTTTCGTACATTTCTTTTCACTGTTGGTGGTAATTCAAAAATCAATTCTCCAAAATTCATTTTTATTTCTAGTCTGACGCGACACTTGAGCGTGTTTCATAAAACTTATTACATTTTCAAAGACTTTAGTTTACACATACACAACTGAATAGAACTTACACATCTCCGATTTGTTTATATCTACATTTGAGTGAGGTGGATGAGGTGAGGTGGTATTAATAGGGTATTAATTTCATCAACACAAGACAGAACACGAAACAATGGGTATTGAATGGAAGTGATTGTAGAAAGCCTATTGGTCCATATTTGTTGATGCTTCTATATTGGAGCGGAGTCTTGAGGTGGGTAGAATATAGTTGTGCATTAATTGGCTGTTGATTGCTGGTGTTGATTTTTTAATGTGTAGTGTCTCGCAAACGTCAAGCCGCCTGCTATCGCTGTATCTATCGATGATTTCTGTGTTGTTTACTAGGATTTCTCTGGCGATGGTTTGGTTGTGGGAAGAGATTATATGTTCCTTAATGGAGCCCTGTTGTTTATGCATCGTTAAACGCCTAAAAAGAGATGTTGTTGGCTTGCCTATATACTGGGTTTTTTGGAGCTTACAGTCCCCAAGAGGGCATTTGAAGGCATAGACGACGTTGGTCTCTTTTAAAGCGTTCTGCTTTGTGTCTGGAGAGTTTCTCATGAGTAGGCTGGCCGTTTTTCTGGTTTTATAGTAAATCGTCAGTTGTATCCTCTGATTTTTGTCTGTAGGGATAACGTTTCTATTAACAATATCTTTCAGGACCCTTTCCTCCGTTTTATGAGCTGTGGAAAAGAAGTTCCTGTAAAATAGTCTAATAGGAGGTATAGGTGTTGTGTTAGTTGTCTCTTCAGAGTTTGCATGGCGTTTGACTTTCCTTCTTATGATGTCTTCGACGAAACCATTGGAGAAGCCGTTGTTGACTAGGACCTGCCTTACCCTACAGAGTTCTTCGTCGACTTGCTTCCATTCTGAGCTGTGGCTGAGAGCACGGTCGACATATGCGTTAACAACACTCCTCTTGTACCTGTCTGGGCAGTTGCTGTTGGCATTTAGGCACATTCCTATGTTCGTTTCCTTAGTGTAGACTGCAGTGTGGAAACCTCCGCTCTTTTCCATGACTGTTACATCTAGAAAGGGCAGCTTCCCATCCTTTTCCATCTCGTAAGTGAAACGCAGCACGGAACTCTGCTCAAATGCCTCCTTCAGCTCCTGCAGATGTCTGACATCAGGTACCTGTGTAAAAATGTCGTCAACATACCTGCAGTATATGGCCGGTTTCAAGTTCATGTCGACTAAGACTTTTTGCTCGATGGTACCCATGTAGAAGTTTGCAAACAGGACACCTATGGGAGAACCCATGGCGACCCCATCTACTTGCTTATACATGTGCCCATCCGGGCTCAAGAAGGGTGCCTCTTTAGTACAAGCTTGGAGTAGTTTCCTTAGAATATTTTCTGGTATGTCAAGAGGAGTACAGGCTGGATCACGATACACTCTTCTCGGCTATCATCCCGATTGTCTCGTCCACAGGTACCTTGGTAAACAGCGATTCTAGAAATAAAAATAGAAATAAAGAAATAAAAATGAATAGAAATTACTAGAAATAAAAATGAATTTTGGAGAATTGATTTTTGAATTACCTCTAACAGTGAAAAGAAATGTACGAAAGATTGAGAAAATTCGTGTTAGAATTATTAATCTTACTTTTTCGGTCATATTTAATAATATATATATATATATATATATATATATATATATATATATATATATATATATATATATATATATATATATATATATATATATATATATATATATATATATATATTTTTTTTTTTTTTTTTTTACAATGGAAGGGAGTACCACCTCTAGCTGGAAGAAGGGGGATCCATAGCCTCGGAGGAAACCACGCATAACGCATTAGAGGGAATGTTTAGATCCCCTCCAATACAGTTTCTGTGTGCTTTTCTCCTACCACCCCCTTCCTTTTTTTATTTTTTGTGCTTTATTATGCATTTGATGGTTACAAGATATACATGGGTTGATACAAAAATAATAATGCAAAAAGGTGCTTAAAGGTTATGGATCTCTTGAAAAACACAACAATGGGAAACATTGATGAATGTAACAGACGGGTTCGATCATTGTTGCAAGTCAAACACTTCTTCGAATTCCTCTGAAGTTGGACTAGTGCCCAAGACGCAACAGGCATTTCCCCTCTGAATCGCAACACTGAGGCGCTGGAACAAGAAACTTTTTGCTCTCTGGTCTTTTGTAGCGCTGATCAATTTGTCCCCAATTCCTTCAGGAACTTCAATGCACATTTTCCCCACGAACCGAGGGTCTCCGAGCCGATCGGAACAAAGCTGTAGCAGTGTGCTAGACCTCTGTATTTAATAATTTTCTGCGATTCCCTGAAAGAAGCAGCACCACCGCTTTCACGTGTGCTGTAGTGGAGGTAGGTACTGGCCAGTGTGGCAGCGCACGTGTAGTCCCATACCACTTGCTTACCATCCTTCCAAGGTAGCAAGGTGACCCCATCAGGGCGCTTCTGAGGGTCGTTAGGTCTGGATAAGTGTGGTAATCTTTGTGCCGGGCAGCGGGCTGTGGCGAGGCTCCTCTTGATGATGTCGTTGACTTCTTCATGTCTTGCAATTTTACCCTGTGATTTACGACATACCAGACCATGACGACCATACTGGTCTGCCATCGCAGTTCCCCAGATGCACCTATGTTCGGTGAGGATGGGGGCGGCAAGGCGAAGGGCAACTCCAATGCGGAGAGCGTCATGACTGAGGCGAGTTCCCAGGGCTGCATTGGGCACAGCAAATAAAAAATCCCCGGCGTGGGGTGCTGTTACCGCTAGGAGGCGGGCTTTGTTTTCAGCATCAGCGTTGTCAATCATTGCTGTGACAGTCTTTTCCATTATGGGGCTATCCCAGTGGGCCTGCTTGTGGTCTTTTGGGACTTGTGGTCGGGGTTGAGGGTGTGCAATGGTGTCCCATTGTCTGGCTGCTTCGATGAACGTTTGATCATGAGTTCCCGCTGTCTCTCTCATACGCTCTGGTAGGATCTGCCCTACCAATTCGTTGGCTACTGTACATGAGGATAAGAATGCTGGAAGTGCTACCTCAGTTGCCTTTCGTATGCCTATCCCTCCAAATCTCACTGGTAGTGTTGCTTGGTCCCACTGACTGTCATCTAAATCTAGGTTGAGCGCCTTCCTGAATATTGACCTGAGGAGCTCATCATATTGATTTAGAAGTGGGTTGCCAAAAGTTGGTGCACACATTAAGAAGTATGTTAGCCTGGGCAAGGTAAGGCACTTTGTGAGAAGGTAGAGGGCATCGTGGGAGTCCAAGTCCCCAATTCTCTCTTCCATCCTCTTTAGGTCTCTAAACTTTTCGTCAAGGACTACAGCAATGGCATTGTGGCCCAGAGGTGCTCCGAGTAGTGTGCTGTCGGTAGGTTTAACGACTGAGGCTTCTGGTAGAACTGATTTCACTGCTCTAATGATTACTGCACTGGATGCAATAATTTCGCACTTGGAGGGGTTAAGAACGAGACCCATGGACTCCCCCCGTGTCTTCACCAGCTGTAGGTCTTCTAGCAGGGAATCTTGTGTCTGTCTGGTTGTAATTTCTCGAACCGCTATGCAAAAGAGGAACGGTGCAAGTGGGTCACCCTGTTGAATTCCCTCTGCTGAGGTGACTTCATGTTTGCCAAACAGGAGGGTTGAGTCTTTGCTGTAGCCTGCTGACACAAACGGGAGAATGCTTGGGCAATGTTCCTGGACTGCAGTGAGGATTGCTTCCCTTTTGACCGAGTTGAAAGCGTTTTTAAAATCTAATTTTACTACTGCCTGGTCTTCAGTAAGAGAGCTAATGTAGGCTCGTGCAGCATGAGCCGCTGCTTCACAGCCTTGGGGACTCCAAACCCCAGCTGGTTGGGTTGCAGCATGGTGGCTGCTTCCATTCGGATACTTCTGACAGCAGCCCTTGCAACTAGGCGGCGAAGGGTATTACCAACGGCAATGGGTCTGATCCCTCCCCCCTTCTTTTTCAGGGCACATAGGGATGCACCAAAGAAGAATGGTTTGATTTCATCAGGGATTAACCCGGCGAGGCAGTTGTTGACAAACGTTGTGATTTCTGTCAGGAGCGCTTCTGCAGCTGGGCCAAGAACAGGGTTCACCATTTCCTTCACATGTTGAGGTCTTATCCCTGTGTAGCCTCCTGAGGAGCCCGGGGGAAATGAAACGATAGCTTTATAAACCTCTGACTCCCGGAGGACGAGAGGTTCCTGGTTAGGGGCGAGCCTGACCTGTGGGGGAGGTCCACCTACGGCCCTAAGGGGGTGTTTTTCTCTCAGTGCTTGGGCTGTGGTTTCATCCCTGGGCAAAATTTTGTCCTCACTTGTGATCAACCTGAGTGCCCCGACTGTATTGCCCTCTTCAATTTTCTTGCTGACTTGGGTACCTAATTTTCTGTTGTTGCTGATTGTCGTACTTGGTCTGCCTCGGCGGTGTTTGGTGTGTTTGGGGAGGCGGACTAGGTTGTCAGCCCTAGGAAAATCCCTAATTGCTTTATTGACGGATGAGGCCAGTGTCTTGCCTCCTCTGTCTGGTACACCTAAGCATGCATTGCCAAAAAGTAACAGATTGTGCCAGGCTTTGATGGTATCAGGTGCATCAAGGTTATTTGACCCTCTGTTGACTTTTGCGATGAGGTCCGTGTATTTCCCTGCAGCAAAAGGGCGAGAGGCCTTTGGGATGTGGGTGAGTGTCCTGGTTGACGTTGCTTTAATTGCCTCTAGCAGGTCGTCTGTTGCAATGTAATCTGTTGCGATTTGTACTGGTGCAACAGGCTCCTGAGTGCTGCCTCCTCCCACGGGAGGCCTCCCTGACCCAGGACAGTCACCATGCTGGCGTATGACTCTGGAGACAGAGTTGATGCTGACGTTGCCCCCACAAACACTGCATGTGCCTCTCCTTTGATTGGCTTCGGGAGGGGTGAGCTGGCTGGTAGCGGCTTCTTCTGCCATCCCCTTAGGTAAAGTGAATGTCACCTTGCACTGGAGTATTTGTCTCTCCCTCCTGGCTGGGGGGGACGAGGTTGTCCCCTATACTATGCGTCATGTCTGGGCTGATGTCTGGGGTGGGTGGGCTCGAGGAGGTGGTGGGTGGGGGTTGGGGGGCTGCGCTGGCCCGGTCTGGGAGGGGGGCCGGGGGGGGGGGGGCGGGGAGGGGAAGGCGCGATCACCTGATCGTGGGAGGTGGGGGCGGGGGAGCGGAAGACACTGCACCACACGGAGTGGGGTGGGGAGACACTACACAAGTGGAGCGGGCGAGCGGGAGACACTACACTCACTGGGGGGGAGGCACTACACTCAGGGGGTGGGGGGAGGGTTGATGTGGCACGTAACACTTGGATAATTTCCTTTTGTCACTATAATAATAATAATAATAATAATTTTTATTTAGGCAAAGGTACATACATAAAGAGATTTTACAAAGTTTGTTGGCTTTATAGATAAGAGCTAGTACATACAGTGCCTAAAGCCACTATTACGCAAAGCGTTTCGGGCAGTCCGGAGAACCAAACACTGGTGAACTAAACACTGGTGAATGTGTCCTGGCTCACTGGGTGTGGTGCTCTCAACACGATACTCATAATGGTCCAGTCACCACAGGACTGGACTCAACTTATCTTTTTCAAGCACTTATTGGCACACTGGTGACCCAATCTCTTGACCCCACCACATGTGTCCTTCCACCCTTTCCTGGTGGTGGCGGTGGGCGTAGGGTTGCGTGGGGTGACGGTGGGCGTGGGGTGGCGGTGGGCGTAGGGTTGCATGGGGTGCCGGTGGGCGTAGGGTTGCGTGTGGTGACGGTGGTCGTGGGGTGGACGATGATCGTCGGGTCAGCCGCCGGGGGAGGAAGCTGGGTGGGCTGGCGAGGCCTGTGGGAGGCTAGGGAGAGGGGGGGAGAAGGTGTCCCGGCCACACACAATTAACACAAAGTTTCACAGGTGCATTATGTTTATCACTACAAACTCACCGTTCACCTGAAAAGACGCACACATTCACTTATAGGTCTGCTGGAATACAAGCAGGTTTGTGAGCCTCCCCTTCACTCCCCCCCCCCCCCCCCCTCCACATGAGGCCTCCTCCCCGCCTGGAGGCTGTTGTTTATGGAGGCACTGAGATAACCCTCAGCCAGGGCTGTGTCCTTCCCCTCCCTAGCACGCCTCCCGCCAGGACAACACACCTTTTACAGTTGATTCTGTTGCACTGCTGGAGAGGTAGGCTTCCTCGACCCACTAAGAGTCTTTAGCAGGTATTAACACAGACATGAGTCGATATATATATATATATATATATATATATATATATATATATATATATATATATATATATATATATATATATATATATATATATATAACTGAAAACTCACACCCCAGAAGTGACTCGAACCCATACTCCCAGAAGCAACGCAACTGGTATGTACAAGACGCCTTAATCCACTTGACCATCACGACCGGACATAATGAGGTGATAGCCGAGGCTATTTGAACCACCCCACCGCCGGCACTCGGATAGTAATCTTGGGCATAGCATTTTACCAAATCACCTCATTCTTTGGGGCACACGTGAGGAACACATTTGTGTTCCTCACGAGGAACACATTTGTGTTCCTCAAAAAAAGTATATATGTGATGGTCAAGTGGATTAAGGCGTCTTGTACATACCAGTTGCGTTGCTTCTGGGAGTATGGGTTCGAGTCACTTCTGGGGTGTGAGTTTTCAGTTGCATATTGTCCTGGGGACCATTCAGGCTTGTTCGCATATATATATATGTCGTACCTAGTAGCCAGAACTCACTTCTCAGCCTACTATGCAAGGCCCGATTTGCCTAATAAGCCAAGTTTTCCTGAATTAATATATTTTCTCTAATTATTTTCTTATGAAATGATAAAGCTACCCATTTCATTATGTATGAGGTCAATTGTTTTTTATTTGAGTTAAAATTAACGTAGATATATGACCGAACCTAACCAACCCTACCTAACCTAACCTAACCTATCTTTATAGGTTAGGTTAGGTTAGGTAGCTGAAAAAGGTAGGTTAGGTTAGGTTAGGTTGGTTAGGTAGTCGAAAAACAATTAATTCATGAAAACTTGGCTTATTAGGCAAATCGGGCCTTGCATAGTAGGCTGAAAAGTGAGTTCTGGCTACTAGGTACGACATATATATATATATATATATATATATATATATATATATATATATATATATATATATATATATATATATATATATATATTATTATTGAATGGGGACCATTCAGGCTTGTTCACATATATATATTATATATATAATATATATATATATATATATATATATATATATATATATATATATATATATATATATATATATACATATATATATATATATATATATATATATATATATATATATATATATATATATATATATATATATTTAATATATATATACATATTATATATATATATATATATATATATATATATATATATATATATATATATATATATTTATATATATATATAATTTATATATATATATAAATATATATATATATAATATATATATATATTTATATATATATATATATATATATATATATATATATATATATATATATATTATTAAATATGACCGAAAAAGTAAAATTAATAATTCTAACACAAATTTTCTCAATCTTTCGTACATTATGCTTCACTGTTGGAGGTAAATAAAAAATCACTTCTCCAAAATTCATTTTTATTTCTAGTCTGACGCGACACGGGCGCGTTTCGTAAAACTTATTACATTTTCAAAGACTTCACAAATACACAACTGATTAGAACTTGCGTTTCCCTGATTTTATATCTACATTTGAGTGAGGTGGGAAGGGTGATGTGGCATTACATTTGAGTGAGGTGGGAAGGATGATGTGGCATTAACACAAGACAGAACACTAGAGGATATTAATAGGGTATTAAAAGTATCAACACAAGACAGAACAGAAACAATGGGTATTGAATAGAAGTGTTTGTAGAAAGCCTATTGGTCCATATTTCTTGATGCTTCTATATTGGAGCGGAGTCTTGAGGTGGGTAGAATATAGTTGTGCAATAATTGGCTGTTGATTGCTGGTGTTGACTTCTTGATGTGTAGTGCCTCGCAAACGTCAAGCCGCCTGCTATCGCTGTATCTATCGATGATTTCTGTGTTGTTTACTAGGATTTCTCTGGCGATGGTTTGGTTATGGGAAGAGATTATATGTTCCTTAATGGAGCCCTGTTGTTTATGCATCGTTAAACGCCTAGAAAGAGATGTTGTTGTCTTGCCTATATACTGGGTTTTTTGGAGCTTACAGTCCCCAAGTGGGCATTTGAAGGCATAGACGACGTTAGTCTCTTTTAAAGCGTTCTGTTTCGTGTCTGGAGAGTTTCTCATGAGTAGGCTGGCCGTTTTTCTGGTTTTATAGTAAATCGTCAGTTGTATCCTCTGATTTTTGTCTGTAGGGATGACGTTTCTATTAACAATATCTTTCAGGACCCTTTCCTCTGTTTTATGAGCTGTGGAAAAGAAGTTCCTGTAAAATAGTC
The DNA here is from genome assembly GCF_040958095.1 of Procambarus clarkii. Classification (NCBI taxonomy): domain Eukaryota; kingdom Metazoa; phylum Arthropoda; class Malacostraca; order Decapoda; family Cambaridae; genus Procambarus; species Procambarus clarkii. The sequence goes on from NC_091158.1 coordinate 5,173,393, forward strand.
TAATAGGGGGTATAGGTGTTGTGTTAGTTGTCTCTTCGGAGGTTGCATGGCTTTTCACTTTCCTTCTTATGATGTCTTCGATGAAACCATTGGAGAAGCCGTTATTGACTAGAACCTGCCTTACCCTACAGAGTTCTTCGTCGACTTGCTTCCATTCTGAGCTGTGGCTGAGAGCACGGTCGACGTATGCGTTAACAACACTCCTCTTGTACCTGTCAGGGCAGTCGCTGTTGGCATTTAGGCACATTCCTATGTTTGTTTCCTTTGTGTAGACTGCAGTGTGGAAACCTCCGCCCTTTTCCATGACTGTTACATCTAGAAAAGGCAGCTTCCCATCCTTTTCCGTCTCGTAAGTGAAACGCAGCACGGAACTCTGCTCAAATGCCTCCTTCAGCTCCTGCAGATGTCTGACATCAGGTACCTGTGTAAAAATGTCGTCAACATACCTGCAGTATATGGCCGGTTTCAAGTTCATGTCGACTAAGACTTTTTGCTCGATGGTACCCATGTAGAAGTTTGCAAACAGGACACCTAGGGGAGAACCCATGGCGACCCCATCTACTTGCTTATACATGTGCCCATCCGGGCTCAAGAAGGGTGCCTCTTTAGTACAAGCTTGGAGTAGTTTCCTCAGAATACTTTCTGGCATGTCAAGAGGAGTACAGGCTGGATCACGATACACTCTGTCGGCTATCATTCCGATTGTCTCGTCCACAGGTACGTTGGTAAACAGCGATTCTACGTCCAACGAGGCTCTTATCCCTGTGGCCCGTGCGCCCCGCAGTAAGTCCACAAATTCCTTTGGAGACTTCAGGCTGAAGGCGCAAGGAACATAAGGAGTCAGCAGGCCGTTGAGTCGCTTCGCCAATCTGTACGTGGGTGTGGGTATCTGGCTAATGATTGGCCGAAGTGGGTTTCCAGGCTTGTGCGTCTTGACATTTCCATACGCATATCCAGGTTTATATTCCCCAATGATCTTTGGCAGGTGGAGTCCGGATTTCTTGGCGTTCACAGTTTCGATCAGTTTGTTGACCTTTGCTTTTAATTCGGCTGTAGTGTCCTTCGTTACCCTTTGGAACTTAGTTTGGTCAGAGAGTATGATGTTCATTTTCGCCAGATATTCGTCTTTTTTAAGAATGACATATATTGGCGACTTGTCACCTCTCCTGACAACTATCTCCTTGTTCTCACGAAGGCTTTTAGCTGCCGCTCTAAGCTCAGGGGACAGTATGGTGCTTCTGTAGTTGCCTCGATTCTTTCCTCCTTCTGCAATAAGTTCTGCTTGTAAGGTATCTTTGGTAGTGACCTTCTTTTGTGTCTCGAGGTCGAATATGTCGTCCAACAGAATTTCCAACTCCACTTTCCGGGCCATTTCACTCGGTCTGGACATAACATGACAGTTTATGCCCAGATTTAGGAGAGTGACTTGGTCCTCAGTGAGGTTAATTCCTGCAAGGTTCAGGAAGCCATCTCTTGGTCGTGGAATTGCCATAGGTCCTCCATATAATGTTGTTAGTTTCTTGATAATCCTTGTTTCAGTGCTGAGGTGATGTTGGTCTGTGAGGATGTCGAGGTGTTGTTCAATGCGGGTACGGATACTATGGTCGATGTTGCTATTTCTCCACTCGTTTGTAGCATGAAGTAGTTGCGTTTTTTTGTCTTTGATTTCATTCTCTGCCTTGTATATCTGATCACGAATCAGATCCTGGCGATATTTTATCGTGAAGGCTTGATTCCTTGCTGCTGGGTCGTGCACTTTAACATTAGTATATTTTGGTAGCAGTCTTTCCTGTAGACATATATTATTAAATATGACCGAAAAAGTAAGATTAATAATTCTAACACGAATTTTCTCAATCTTTCGTACATTATGCTTCACTGTTGGAGGTAAATCAAAAATCACTTCTCCAAAATTCATTTTTATTTCTAGTCTGACGCGACACGGGCGCGTTTCGTAAAACTTATTACATTTTCAAAGACTTCACAAATACACAACTGATTAGAACTTGCGATTTCCCTGAAACCAAGAGATGGCTTCCTGAACCTTGCAGGAATTAACCTCACTGAGGACCAAGTCACTCTCCTAAATCTGGGCATAAACTGTCATGTTATGTCCAGACCGAGTGAAATGGCCCGGAAAGTGGAGTTGGAAATTCTGTTGGACGACATATTCGACCTCGAGACACAAAAGAAGGTCACTACCAAAGATACCTTACAAGCAGAACTTATTGCAGAAGGAGGAAAGAATCGAGGCAACTACAGAAGCACCATACTGTCCCCTGAGCTTAGAGCGGCAGCTAAAAGCCTTCGTGAGAACAAGGAGATAGTTGTCAGGAGAGGTGACAAGTCGCCAATATATGTCATTCTTAAAAAAGACGAATATCTGGCGAAAATGAACATCATACTCTCTGACCAAACTAAGTTCCAAAGGGTAACGAAGGACACTACAGCCGAATTAAAAGCAAAGGTCAACAAACTGATCGAAACTGTGAACGCCAAGAAATCCGGACTCCACCTGCCAAAGATCATTGGGGAATATAAACCTGGATATGCGTATGGAAATGTCAAGACGCACAAGCCTGGAAACCCACTTCGGCCAATCATTAGCTAGATACCCACACCCACGTACAGATTGGCGAAGCGACTCAACGGCCTGCTGACTCCTTATGTTCCTTGCGCCTTCAGCCTGAAGTCTCCAAAGGAATTTGTGGACTTACTGCGGGGCGCACGGGCCACAGGGATAAGAGCCTCGTTGGACGTAGAATCGCTGTTTACCAACGTACCTGTGGACGAGACAATCGGAATGATAGCCGACAGAGTGTATCGTGATCCAGCCTGTACTCCTCTTGACATGCCAGAAAGTATTCTGAGGAAACTACTCCAAGCTTGTACTAAAGAGGCACCCTTCTTGAGCCCGGATGGGCACATGTATAAGCAAGTAGATGGGGTCGCCATGGGTTCTCCCCTAGGTGTCCTGTTTGCAAACTTCTACATGGGTACCATCGAGCAAAAAGTCTTAGTCGACATGAACTTGAAACCGGCCATATACTGCAGGTATGTTGACGACATTTTTACACAGGTACCTGATGTCAGACATCTGCAGGAGCTGAAGGAGGCATTTGAGCAGAGTTCCGTGCTGCGTTTCACTTACGAGACGGAAAAGGATGGGAAGCTGCCTTTTCTAGATGTAACAGTCATGGAAAAGGGCGGAGGTTTCCACACTGCAGTCTACACAAAGGAAACAAACATAGGAATGTGCCTAAATGCCAACAGCGACTGCCCTGACAGGTACAAGAGGAGTGTTGTTAACGCATACGTCGACCGTGCTCTCAGCCACAGCTCAGAATGGAAGCAAGTCGACGAAGAACTCTGTAGGGTAAGGCAGGTTCTAGTCAATAACGGCTTCTCCAATGGTTTCATCGAAGACATCATAAGAAGGAAAGTGAAAAGCCATGCAACCTCCGAAGAGACAACTAACACAACACCTATACCCCCTATTAGACTATTTTACAGGAACTTCTTTTCCACAGCTCATAAAACAGAGGAAAGGGTCCTGAAAGATATTGTTAATAGAAACGTCATCCCTACAGACAAAAATCAGAGGATACAACTGACGATTTACTATAAAACCAGAAAAACGGCCAGCCTACTCATGAGAAACTCTCCAGACACGAAACAGAACGCTTTAAAAGAGACTAACGTCGTCTATGCCTTCAAATGCCCACTTGGGGACTGTAAGCTCCAAAAAACCCAGTATATAGGCAAGACAACAACATCTCTTTCTAGGCGTTTAACGATGCATAAACAACAGGGCTCCATTAAGGAACATATAATCTCTTCCCATAACCAAACCATCGCCAGAGAAATCCTAGTAAACAACACAGAAATCATCGATAGATACAGCGATAGCAGGCGGCTTGACGTTTGCGAGGCACTACACATCAAGAAGTCAACACCAGCAATCAACAGCCAATTATTGCACAACTATATTCTACCCACCTCAAGACTCCGCTCCAATATAGAAGCATCAAGAAATATGGACCAATAGGCTTTCTACAAACACTTCTATTCAATACCCATTGTTTCTGTTCTGTCTTGTGTTGATACTTTTAATACCCTATTAATATCCTCTAGTGTTCTGTCTTGTGTTAATGCCACATCATCCTTCCCACCTCACTCAAATGTAATGCCACATCACCCTTCCCACCTCACTCAAATGTAGATATAAAATCAGGGAAACGCAAGTTCTAATCAGTTGTGTATTTGTGAAGTCTTTGAAAATGTAATAAGTTTTACGAAACGCGCCCGTGTCGCGTCAGACTAGAAATAAAAATGAATTTTGGAGAAGTGATTTTTGATTTACCTCCAACAGTGAAGCATAATGTACGAAAGATTGAGAAAATTCGTGTTAGAATTATTAATCTTACTTTTTCGGTCATATTTAATAATATATGTCTACAGGAAAGACTGCTACCAAAATATACTAATGTTAAAGTGCACGACCCAGCAGCAAGGAATCAAGCCTTCACGATAAAATATCGCCAGGATCTGATTCGTGATCAGATATACAAGGCAGAGAATGAAATCAAAGACAAAAAAACGCAACTACTTCATGCTACAAACGAGTGGAGAAATAGCAACATCGACCATAGTATCCGTACCCGCATTGAACAACACCTCGACATCCTCACAGACCAACATCACCTCAGCACTGAAACAAGGATTATCAAGAAACTAACAACATTATATGGAGGACCTATGGCAATTCCACGACCAAGAGATGGCTTCCTGAACCTTGCAGGAATTAACCTCACTGAGGACCAAGTCACTCTCCTAAATCTGGGCATAAACTGTCATGTTATGTCCAGACCGAGTGAAATGGCCCGGAAAGTGGAGTTGGAAATTCTGTTGGACGACATATTCGACCTCGAGACACAAAAGAAGGTCACTACCAAAGATACCTTACAAGCAGAACTTATTGCAGAAGGAGGAAAGAATCGAGGCAACTACAGAAGCACCATACTGTCCCCTGAGCTTAGAGCGGCAGCTAAAAGCCTTCGTGAGAACAAGGAGATAGTTGTCAGGAGAGGTGACAAGTCGCCAATATATGTCATTCTTAAAAAAGACGAATATCTGGCGAAAATGAACATCATACTCTCTGACCAAACTAAGTTCCAAAGGGTAACGAAGGACACTACAGCCGAATTAAAAGCAAAGGTCAACAAACTGATCGAAACTGTGAACGCCAAGAAATCCGGACTCCACCTGCCAAAGATCATTGGGGAATATAAACCTGGATATGCGTATGGAAATGTCAAGACGCACAAGCCTGGAAACCCACTTCGGCCAATCATTAGCCAGATACCCACACCCACGTACAGATTGGCGAAGCGACTCAACGGCCTGCTGACTCCTTATGTTCCTTGCGCCTTCAGCCTGAAGTCTCCAAAGGAATTTGTGGACTTACTGCGGGGCGCACGGGCCACAGGGATAAGAGCCTCGTTGGACGTAGAATCGCTGTTTACCAACGTACCTGTGGACGAGACAATCGGAATGATAGCCGACAGAGTGTATCGTGATCCAGCCTGTACTCCTCTTGACATGCCAGAAAGTATTCTGAGGAAACTACTCCAAGCTTGTACTAAAGAGGCACCCTTCTTGAGCCCGGATGGGCACATGTATAAGCAAGTAGATGGGGTCGCCATGGGTTCTCCCCTAGGTGTCCTGTTTGCAAACTTCTACATGGGTACCATCGAGCAAAAAGTCTTAGTCGACATGAACTTGAAACCGGCCATATACTGCAGGTATGTTGACGACATTTTTACACAGGTACCTGATGTCAGACATCTGCAGGAGCTGAAGGAGGCATTTGAGCAGAGTTCCGTGCTGCGTTTCACTTACGAGACGGAAAAGGATGGGAAGCTGCCTTTTCTAGATGTAACAGTCATGGAAAAGGGCGGAGGTTTCCACACTGCAGTCTACACAAAGGAAACAAACATAGGAATGTGCCTAAATGCCAACAGCGACTGCCCTGACAGGTACAAGAGGAGTGTTGTTAACGCATACGTCTACCGTGCTCTCAGCCACAGCTCAGAATGGAAGCAAGTCGACGAAGAACTCTGTAGGGTAAGGCAGGTTCTAGTCAATAACGGCTTCTCCAATGGTTTCATCGAAGACATCATAAGAAGGAAAGTGAAAAGCCATGCAACCTCCGAAGAGACAACTAACACAACACCTATACCCCCTATTAGACTATTTTACAGGAACTTCTTTTCCACAGCTCATAAAACAGAGGAAAGGGTCCTGAAAGATATTGTTAATAGAAACGTCATCCCTACAGACAAAAATCAGAGGATACAACTGACGATTTACTATAAAACCAGAAAAACGGCCAGCCTACTCATGAGAAACTCTCCAGACACGAAACAGAACGCTTTAAAAGAGACTAACGTCGTCTATGCCTTCAAATGCCCACTTGGGGACTGTAAGCTCCAAAAAACCCAGTATATAGGCAAGACAACAACATCTCTTTCTAGGCGTTTAACGATGCATAAACAACAGGGCTCCATTAAGGAACATATAATCTCTTCCCATAACCAAACCATCGCCAGAGAAATCCTAGTAAAAAACACAGAAATCATCGATAGATACAGCGATAGCAGGCGGCTTGACGTTTGCGAGGCACTACACATCAAGAAGTCAACACCAGCAATCAACAGCCAATTATTGCACAACTATATTCTACCCACCTCAAGACTCCGCTCCAATATAGAAGCATCAAGAAATATGGACCAATAGGCTTTCTACAAACACTTCTATTCAATACCCATTGTTTCTGTTCTGTCTTGTGTTGATACTTTTAATACCCTATTAATATCCTCTAGTGTTCTGTCTTGTGTTAATGCCACATCATCCTTCCCACCTCACTCAAATGTAATGCCACATCACCCTTCCCACCTCACTCAAATGTAGATATAAAATCAGGGAAACGCAAGTTCTAATCAGTTGTGTATTTGTGAAGTCTTTGAAAATGTAATAAGTTTTACGAAACGCGCCCGTGTCGCGTCAGACTAGAAATAAAAATGAATTTTGGAGAAGTGATTTTTGATTTACCTCCAACAGTGAAGCATAATGTACGAAAGATTGAGAAAATTCGTGTTAGAATTATTAATCTTACTTTTTCGGTCATATTTAATAATATATGTCTACAGGAAAGACTGCTACCAAAATATACTTATATATATATATATGTATGTATATATATATATATATATATATATATATATATATATATATATATATATATATATATATATATATATATATATATATATATGTATATATCTACATATATGTCGTACCTAGTAGCCAGAACGCACTTCTCGGCCTACTATGCAAGGCCCGATTTGCCTAATAAGCCAAGTTTTCATGAATAATTATTTTTCGACTACCTAACTTTTTCGGCTACCTAACCTAACCTAACCTATAAAGATAGGTTAGGTTAGGTGGGGTTGGTTAGGTTCGGTCATATATCTACGTTAATTTTAACTCCAATAAAAAAGAATTGACCTCATACATAATGAAATGGGTAGCTTTATAATTTCATAAGAAAAAAAAATTGAGAAAATATATTAATTCAGGAAAACTTGGCTTATTAGGCAAATCGGGCCTTGCATAGTTGGCTGAGAAGTGCGTTCTGGCTACTAGGTTCGACATATATATATTTATATATATATTTATATATGTCATACCTAGTAGCCAGAACGCACTTTTCGGCCTACTATGCAAGGCCCGATTTGCCTAATAAGCCAAGTTTTCCTGAATTAATATATTTTCTCTAATTTTTTTCTTATGAAATGATAAAGCTACCCATTTCATTATGTATGAGGTCAATTTTTTTTTTATTGGAGTTAAAATTTACGTAGATATATGACCGAACCTAACCAACCCTACCTAACCTAACCTAACCTATCTTTATAGGTTAGGTTAGGTTAGGTAGCCGAAAAAGTTTGGTTAGGTTAGGTTAGGTAGGTTAGGTAGTCGAAAAACAATTAATCCATGAAAACTTGGCTTATTAGGCAAATTGGGCCGTGCATAGTAGGGTGAGAAGTGCGTTCTGGATACTAGGTACGACATATATATATATTTATATATATATATGTCGTACCTAGTAGCCAGAACTCACTTTTCAGCCTACTATGCAAGGCCCGATTTGCCAAATAAGCCAAGTTTTCATGAATTAATTTTTGTTCGACTACCTAACCTACCTAACCTAACCTAACCTAACTTTTTCGGCTACCTAGCTTAACCTAACCTATAAAGATAGGTTATGTTAGGTAAGGTAGGGTTGGTTAGTTTCGGTCATATATCTACGTTAATTTTAACTCCAATAAAAAAAAATTGACTTTATACATAATGAAATGGGTAGCTTTATCATTTCATAAGAAAAACATTTGAGAAAATATATTAATTCCGGAAAACTTGGCTTATTAGGCAAATCGGGCCTTGCATAGTAGGCTGAGAAGTGCGTTCTGGCTACTAGGTACGACATAAATATTTATATTTAATCACGTGTTTATTTTCGTGATACACACACATATATATATATATATATATATATATAAATATATATATATATATATATATATATATATACATATATATATATATATATATATATATATATATATATATATATATATATATTTATATATATATATATATATTTATATATATAAATATATGTATTAGTATATTTTGGTAGCAGTCTTTCCTGTAGACATATATTATTAAATATGACCGAAAAAGTAAGATTAATAATTCTAACACGAATTTTCTTAATCTTTCGTACATTTTTTTTCACTGTTGGTGGTAATTCAAAAATCAATTCTCCAAAATAACATTCTCCAAATAAAAAATGAATTTTGGAGAATTTATTTTTGAATTACCACCTACAGTGAAAAGAAATGTACGAAACATTGAGAATATTCGTGTTAGAATTATTAATCTTACTTTTTCGGTCATATTTAATTATATATATATATATATATATATATATATATATATATATATATATATATATATATATATATATATATATATATATATATATATATATATATATATATATATATATATATATATATATATATATATATATATACTGGCAGCAGGTTTTCTTTCAAACATGTTTCATTGAATATGACCGCATATTCTGTATTTATTATTTTCTGGTTTAGGGCTTCTATCCCTCTAACTATTTTCTTAGCATCAGGGCTTAATTGAAATAGGAGTTCTCCAAAACTCATTTTCGTACTTTTAAGGTGAAGAAAAGAAGTGATTTACTATAGAGTGTATTACACTTATTTGTATAATTTGCACGACGTTTCGAACCTCCATGGTTCATTCTCAAGTGAACAGATCTTACAATACTAGTTGATTTTATACCCGCCTTAGGTCAGGTGATAATACAATGAAGGTGAAAACATGGGGGGATACATAAGGGATAAACATAGGGGCTGCAGAAGGCTTATTGGCCCATACGAGGCATCTCCTATCTAAACACAAAGATTAATCCAGTGTAATTGGCCTGTTATGTTGGACATTGTCTTCTGTGTTGGCATCGATATGTTCTTGTCTTGTCCTTACTCTCATGGTGGGTAGAGTAAATAGTTCCGTGATTTGGGTGTTCATGGTAGGTCGCTCTATTCTTATGTGAATTGCCTCAAGAATTTGTAATCTTCTTGAATCTTGGGTTTTGTCTATTATGCAAGTATTCTTGTTCAACATTTCTCTTGTTAGAGTAATGTTGAACAAGAATACTTGCATAATAGACAAAACCCAAGATTCAAGAAGATTACAAATTCTTGAGGCAATTCACATAAGAATAGAGCGACCTACCATGAACACCCAAATCACGGAACTATTTACTCTACCCACCATGAGAGTAAGGACAAGACAAGAACATATCGATGCCAACAAAGAAGACAATGTCCAACATAACAGGCCAATTACACTGGATTAATCTTTGTGTTTAGATAGGAGATGCCTCGTATGGGCCAATAAGCCTTCTGCAGCCCCTATGTTTATCCCTTATGTATCCCCCCATGTTTTCACCTTCATTGTATTATCACCTGACCTAAGGCGGGTATAAAATCAACTAGTATTGTAAGATCTGTTCACTTGAGAATGAACCATGGAGGTTCGAAACGTCGTGCAAATTATACAAATAAGTGTAATACACTCTATAGTAAATCACTTCTTTTCTTCACGTTAAAAGTACGAAAATGAGTTTTGGAGAACTCCTATTTCAATTAAGCCCTGATGCTAAGAAAATAGTTAGAGGGATAGAAGCCCTAAACCAGAAAATAATAAATACAGAATATGCGGTCATATTCAATGAAACATATATATATATATATATATATATATATATATATATATATATATATATATATATATATATATATATATATATATATATATATATATATATATATATATATATATATATATGTGTAATACACTCTATAGTAAATCACTTCTTTTCTTCACGTTAAAAGTACGAAAATGAGTTTTGGAGAACTCCTATTTCAATTAAGCCCTGATGCTAAGAAAATAGTTAGAGGGATAGAAGCCCTAAACCAGAAAATAATAAATACAGAATATGCGGTCATATTCAATGAAACATATATATATATATATATATATATATATATATATATATATATATATATATATATATACATATATATATATATATATATATAAAAATGAACGACACATCAAGAACTCAACACCAGCAATCAACAGCCAATTAATGCACAACTATATTCTACCCACTTCAAGTCTCCGCTCCAATATAGAAGCATCAAGAAATATGGACCAATAGACTTTCTACAATTACTTCTATTCAATACCCATTGTTTCGTGTTCTGTCTTGTGTTTGAATTTAATACCCATTCAATACCCATTGTTTCGTGTTTTGTCTTGTGTTGAAATTTAATACCCATTGAATACCCATTGTTGAAAGTTCGTTTTTCACCTCATTTTCCTCACCCAAATGTAGATATAAACCTCGAAGATGTGTAAAGCTCTATTCAGTTTCAGTTGTGTGTTTGTAAACTAAAGTCTTTAAAAATAAAATAAGTTTTACGAAACGCGCTCAAGTGTCGCGTCAGACTAGAAATAAAAATGAATTTTGGAGAATTGATCTTTGAATTACCATCAACAGTGAAAAGAAACATAAGAAAGATAGAGAAAATTCGTGTTAGAATTATTAATCTTACTTTTTCGGTCATATTGAATAATATATGTCTACAGGAAAGACTGCTACCAAAATATACTAATATATATATATATATATATATATATATATATATATATATATATATATATATATATATATATATATATATATATTGGTGTATACTGGCAGCAGGTTTTCTTTCAAACATGTTTCATTGAATATGACCGCATATTCTGTATTTATTATTTTCTGGTTTAGGGCTTCTATCCCTCTAACTATTTTCTTAGCATCAGGGCTTAATTGAAATAGGAGTTCTCCAAAACTCATTTTCGTACTTTTAAGGTGAAGAAAAGAAGTGATTTACTATAGAGTGTATTACACTTATTTGTATAATTTGCACGACGTTTCGAACCTCCATGGTTCATTCTCAAGTGAACAGATCTTACAATACTAGTTGATTTTATACCCGCATTAGGTCAGGTGATAATACAATGAAGGTGAAAACATGGGGGGATACATAAGGGATAAACATAGGGGCTGCAGAAGGCTTATTGGCCCATACGAGGCATCTCCTATCTAAACACAAAGATTAATCCAGTGTAATTGGCCTGTTATGTTGGACATTGTCTTCTGTGTTGGCATCGATATGTTCTTGTCTCCACCATGAGAGTAAGGACAAGACAAGAACATATCGATGCCAACACAGAAGACAATGTCCAACATAACAGGCCAATTACACTGGATTAATCTTTGTGTTTAGATAGGAGATGCCTCGTATGGGCCAATAAGCCTTCTGCAGCCCCTATGTTTATCCCTTATGTATCCCCCCATGTTTTCACCTTCATTGTATTATCACCTGACCTAATGCGGGTATAAAATCAACTAGTATTGTAAGATCTGTTCACTTGAGAATGAACCATGGAGGTTCGAAACGTCGTGCAAATTATACAAATAAGTGTAATACACTCTATAGTAAATCACTTCTTTTCTTCACCTTAAAAGTACGAAAATGAGTTTTGGAGAACTCCTATTTCAATTAAGCCCTGATGCTAAGAAAATAGTTAGAGGGATAGAAGCCCTAAACCAGAAAATAATAAATACAGAATATGCGGTCATATTCAATGAAACATATATATATATATATATATATATATATATATATATATATATATATATATATATATATATATATATATATATATATATATATATATATATATGTCGTACCTAGTAGCCAGAACGCACTTCTGAGCCTACTATGCAAGGCCCGATTTGCTTAATAAGCCAAGTTTTCCTGAATTAATATATTTTCTCTAATTTTTTTCTTATGAAATGATAAAGCTACCCATTTCATTATGTATGATGTTAATTTTATTTTATTGGAGTTAAAATTAACGTAGATATATGACCGAACCTAACCAATCCTACCTAACCTAACCTAACCTATCTCTATTGGTTAGGTTAGGTTAGGTAGCCGAAAAAGGTAGGTTAGGTAGGTTAGGTTGTCGAAAAACAACTAATTCATGAAAACTTGGCTTATTAGGCAAATCGGGCCTTGCATAGTAGGCTGAGAAGTGCGTTCTGGCTACTAGGTACAACATATATATATATATATATATATATATATATATATATATATATATATATATATATATATATATATATATATATATATATATATATATTATTAAATATGACCGAAAATGTAAGATTAATAATTCTAACACGAATTTTCTCAATCAAATATATTCTACCCACCTCAAGACTCCGCTCCTATATAGAAGCATCGAGAAATATGGACCAATAGGCTTTCTACAATCACTTCTATTCAATACCCATTGTTTCGTGTTCTGTCTTGTGTTGATGAAATTAATACCTTATTAAATACCACCTCACCCCATCCACCTCACTCAAATGTAGTTATAAACAAATCGGAGATGTGTAAGTTCTATTCAGTTGTGTATGCTTAAACTAAAGTCTTTGAAAATGTAATAAGTTTTACGAAACGCGCTCAAGTGTCGCATCAGACTAGAAATAAAAATGAATTTTGGAGAATTGATTTTTGAATTACCACCACCAGTGAAAAGAAATGTACGAAAGATTGAGAAAATTCGTGTTAGAATTATTAATCTTACTTTTTCGGTCATATTTAATAATACATATACATTAATATATATATATACATATATATATATATATATATATGTATATATATATATATATATATATATATATATATATATATATATATATATATATATATATATATATATATATATATATATATATATATATTTTGGTAGCAGTCTTTCCTGTAGACATATATTATTAAATATGACCGAAAAAGTAAGATTAATAATTCTAACACGAATTTTCCCAATCTTTCGTACATTTCTTTTCACTGTTGGAGGTAATTCAAAAATCAATTCTCCAAAATTCATTTTTATTTCTAGTCTGACGCGACACTTTAGCGCGTTTCGTAAAACTTATTACATTTTCAAAGACTTTAGTTAACACATACACAACTGAATAGAACTTACACATCTCCGATTTTGTTTATATCTACATTTGAGTGAGGTGGTATTTAATAAGGTATTAATTTCATCAACACAAGCCAGAACATGGAACAATGGGTATTGAATAGAAGTGATTGTAGAAAGCCTATTGGTCCATATTTCTTGATGCTTCTATATTAGAGCGGAGTCTTGAGGTGGGTAGAATATAGTTGTGCATTAATTGGCTGTTGATTGCTGGTGTTGACTTTTGATGTGTAATGCCTCGCAAACGTCAAGCCGCCTGCTATCGCTGTATCTATCGATGATTTCTGTGTTGTTTACTAGGATTTCTCTGGCGATGGTTTGGTTGTGGGAAGAGATTATATGTTCCTTAATGGAGCCCTGTTGCTTATGCATCGTTAAACGCCTAAAAAGAGATGTTGTTGTCTTGCCTATATACTGGGTTTTTTGGAGCTTACAGTCCCCAAGAGGGCATTTGAAGGCATAGACGACGTTAGTTTTTTTTAAAGCGTTCTGTTTTGTGTCTGGAGAGTTTCTCATGAGTAGGCTGGCCTTTTTTCTGGTTTTATAGTAAATCGTCAGTTGTATCCTCTGATTTTTGTCTGTAGGGATAACGTTTCTATTAACAATATCTTTCAGGACCCTTTCCTCCGTTTTATGAGCTGTGGAAAAGAAGTTCCTGTAAAATAGTCTAATAGGGGGTATAGGTGTTGTGTTGGTTGTCTCTTCAGAGGTTGCATGGCGTTTCACTTTCCTTCTTATGATGTTTTCGACGAAACCATTGGAGAAGCCGTTGTTGACTAGGACCTGCCTTACCCTACAGAGTTCTTCGTCGACTTGCTTCCATTCTGAGCTGTGGCTGAGAGCACGGTCGACATATGCGTTAACAACACTCCTCTTGTACCTATCTGTGCAGTCGCTTTTGGCATTTAGGCACATTCCTATGTTCGTTTCCTTAGTGTAGACTGCAGTGTGGAAACCTCCGCTCTTTTCCATGACTGTTACATCTAGAACGGGCAGCTTCCCAACCTTTTCCATCTCGTAAGTGAAACGCAGCATGGAACTCCGCTCAAATGCCTCCTTCAACTCCTGCAGATGTCTGACATCAGGTACCTGTGTAAAAATGTCGTCAACATACCTGCAGTATATGGCCGGTTTCATGTTCATGTCGACTAAGACTTTTTGCTCGATGGTACCCATGTAGAAGTTTGCAAACAGGACACCTAGGGGAGAACCCATGGCGACCCCATCTACTTGCTTATACATGTGCCCATCCGGGCTCAAGGAGGGTGCCTCTTTAGTACAAGCTTGGAGTAGTTTCCTTAGGATATTTTCTGGTATGTCAAGAGGAGTACAGGCTGGATCACGATACACTCTCGGCTATCATCCAGATTGTCTCGTCCACTGGTACGTTAGTGAACATCGGTTCTACGTCCAACGAGGCTCTTATTCCTGTGGCCCGTGTGCTCCGCAGTAAGTCAACAAATTCCTTTGGCGACTTCAGGCTGAAGGCGCAAGGGACATAAGGAGTCAGCATACCGTTGAGTCGCTTCGCTAGTCTGTACGTGGGTGTGGGTATCTGGCTAATGATTGGCCAAAGTGGGTTTCCAGGCTTGTGTGTCTTGACATTTCCATACGCATATCCAGGTTTATATTCCCCAATGATCTTTGGCAGGTGAAGTCCGGATTTCTTGGCGTTCACAGTTTCGATCAGTTTGTTGACCTTTGCTTTTAATTCGGCTGTAGTGTCCTTCGTTACCCTTTGGAACTTAGTTTGGTCAGAGAGTATGAGGTTCATTTTCGCCAGATATTTGTCTTTTTTAAGAATGACATATATTGGCAACTTGTCACCTCTCCTGACAACTATCTCCTTGTTCACGAAGGCTTTTAGCTGCCGCTTTGAGTTCGGGGGACAATATGGTGCTTCTGTAATTGCCTCGATTCTTTCCTCCTTCTGCAATAAGTTCTGCTTGTAAGGTATCTTTGGTAGTGACCTTCTTTTGTGTCTCGAGGTCGAATATGTCGTCCAACAGAGTTTCCAACTCTACTTTCCGGGCCAGATAGGTACAAGAGGAGTGTTGTTAACGCATATGTCGACCGTGCTCTCAGCCACAGCTCAGAATGGAAGCAAGTCGACGAAGAACTCTGTAGGGTAAGGCAGGTCCTAGTCAACAACGGCTTCTCCAATGGTTTCGTCGAAAACATCATAAGAAGGAAAGTGAAACGCCATGCAACCTCTGAAGAGACAACCAACACAACACCTATACCCCCTATTAGACTATTTTACAAGAACTTCTTTTCCACAGCTCATAAAACGGAGGAAAGGGTCCTGAAAGATATTGTTAATAGAAACGTTATCCCTACAGACAAAAATCAGAGGATACAACTGACGATTTACTATAAAACCAAAAAACGGCCAGCCTACTCATGAGAAACTCTCCAGACACAAAACAGAACGCTTTAAAAGAGACCAACGTCGTCTATGCCTTCAAATGCCCTCTTGGGGACTGTAAGCTCCAAAAAACCCAGTATAAGGCAAGACAACATCTCTTTCTAGGCGTTTAACGATGCATAAGCAACAGGGCTCCATTAAGGAACATATAATCTCTTCCCACAACCAAACCATCGCCAGAGAAATCCTAGTAAACAACACAGAAATCTTCGATAAATACAGCGATAGCAGGCAGCTTGACGTTTGCGAGGCACTACACATCAAGAAGTCAACACCAGCAATCAACAGCCAATTAATGCACAACTATATTCTACCCACCTCAAGACTCCGCTCCAATATAGAAGCATCAAGAAATATGGACCAATAGGCTTTCTACAATCACTTCCATTCAATACCCATTGTTTCCTGTTCTGTCTTGTGTTGATGAAATTAATACCCTATTAATGCCACCTCACCCCATCCACCTCACTCAAATGTAGATATAAACAAATCTGAGATGTGTAAGTTCTATTCAGTTGTGTAAACTAAAGTCTTTGAAAATGTAATAAGTTTTACGAAACCCGCTCAAGTGTTGCGTCAGACTAGAAATAAAAATGAATTTTGGAGAATTGATTTTTGAATTACCACCAACAGTGAAAAGAAATGTACGAAAGATAGAGAAAATTCGTGTTAGAATTATTAATCTTACTTTTTCGGTCATATTTAATAATATATGTCTACAGGAAAGACTGCTACCAAAATATATATATATATATATATATATATATATATATATATATATATATATATATATATATATATATATATATATATATATAAATATATATATATATATATATATATATATATATATATATATATATATATATATATATATATATATATAAATATATATATATATATATATATATTTATATATATATATAATATATATATATATATATATATATATATATATATATATATATATATATATATATATATATATATATATAGAGTGTTATGATCACAGCCTGCAGGAGAAACGAGTCTCCCTCCTTGAGAGTTATTCATCAAGCCTGACCTGATTAGAAGGTCTAGCAAATATTGAGGTGATAACGCATATGTAAAATAGTTGCTTGGATATGTATAACAGTTTGAGATAATGGGCAGCGTAGAAGAAAACAGATAAATGACTGGCTAGGAGATAAGGACATTTTGCTGGAGGCGTGAGGCTCGCTTCCGGAGGACCTTGACCTCACTTGAGTGCCAGACATCGCAGGGGAAAGCCGCGCTCCGTTTGAGCTCCTGTCAGAAGGGAACCCCTAGTGATATATCTCGAAGAGAAGAGAAGTGTGTAGACGTGCCAGCTGTGGAATTGAGCTGAGAACGTTGTGGTCTCAAGTCTTGGACGGCGAGGAAGAGTTTAATAAGCTGCTCAGAGGCATTTTCGTGGGCTGTGTGGAGCGCCCTGACCAGACGCCGTCAGAGGGAGAGCGCCCTCGACCAATTAATCTGTGGTATGCACGATATACGCCAGTTCATAGTGATTGCTTGTAGTTGGTCGTGTGCCCAGCGACAGTAGCGATGTTTATTTATAAGTTAGACATGTTTTAATAAGGCAGAAAGGCTGAAATAGGAGAATGGAGAGGGAGGAACACGGAGCGACGTCCGTCCCCTCTGAGCTCTGACAGGCGACTGAGGGAGCCCGGCTCCTGACGGAGGAAGACCCTCCCAGCGAGTGAGGACCGCCGCCAGGCGAGGTGGAGTATGGACCCGCCCAAAACGGGGGAGTCCACTCTCACTGTATGTAGAGGACAGATAGAGGTTGGAGACAAACATATTGTGTGATTATTTTTGTTTATGTGTTAAAGGGGAAACATTTTATTGGAGTGTCGATGGGTTGCAGGTTTGTCTTTGGGGAAGAAGTTGCTGAGAACTTCGAAGCCAGCCTCGATGAGGTAATTGATGAGACTCCAAGGTAGTGAAGCAGAGGACCTCGAGCTGGGAGGAGAAGCAGTGAAGAGGAGTGTCACATGCTTCTGTAGAGGTGGTGAAGCACCATAGTTGCTCGAGGAAACTTCATGGTGTAGCAGCCAAGAGAGCTGTGGAGGAACCTAGCAGAAGGGTGAAGCACCGTAGTTGCTCAAGGAAACTTCATGATAGCAGCCTGGAGGAGCTGCAGAGGATCCCGGTAGTGAAGCCCGGAAGAACCTGAAGATATCAGGGTAGTGAACTTCCAGAGGTGGAAGGGAAGTTCTGGTGGATTACTTGTAGGGAGTTGATAGTGTTTGGTTGTCATTAGTGTGCAAGACGCAGTGAGAGGTGAGTGGTTGTTTGCATTCTTATGTCAAGGAGTGTTTTGCGCTGAAGTTTAGAGTTACAGTCGTAGGCTGGATTACCTACAGATGTATGCGTTCTAGGACTGATAGTGATCGATTGATCATTGTTGTGTATCAATGAACATTTATACTGATATATGTTATTGCATTCACATGCTGATTTTCTATATATATATTATCTTGCTGATGGTGCAACAGTGTATGTAGTCTTGATCAACTTGAGGAGGTTGATAGTATCAGGTGGTGAACCAGGAGATAGGATACCACTAGATAAGCTGATAATAGAGTTCTGATGGTGTTGGAGTGCAACCTGATTGTGATATTATAGAGTATAGGATTCATTATTATTATATGTGTGTATGTATCGTGTATGTGCTTTGTCCAGTAAATGTATCCCAATTTGCTGGTGTTTGCCCTTATCCTAGTGAGGCTTCCCAGGTGGTAGTAAAGAAGGAGAGAGAGAGAGAAAGAACCAAGAACCACTGCTGTGGACAGGGTAGAAGGTAGTACTAATAAGCCAAAAGGGGATCGAGGAGATCATATTACCTAAGGAGAGAGTGGGGAGTCACAGCGGCTCGAGTGGGTGTGTGCACGTGACAACGAGGCTAGGTGTGGGAGCCGCATCCCCTAAATGTGTGACGTTGAGCCCCTCTCCAAGAGCCAGAAGCGCCAAGGGTGATCTCCTAGTGAAGTATTAGCACTCTACCGAGTTGTGGGTTGGGTTGTCCGTAGAGAAGGATCAACGACGACAACACCAACCAACCCACAGTCTATAATAAATTCGGGGCCTGTGTCCGGGAGAGTGAACTGACACACCCACACCCTGTCCAAGAGTGGATTTGTACACCCTTGCTGAAATAGATAAACTGTGTGACTGCAGGTGTTTACTCTCTCTCTTGGGAAGACTCACAGGACAAAGATGGATAAGGTGCAAGCGTTTGTGGAGTCAGGCAAGCCTGAGGACTTAGAAGGTTGCACGAGGGATCAATTGAAACAAATAGCAGAAAAATGTGGCATTAGGTTGAAAGCATCTAAAGTAGCTGGGATGAAGGATGAGATCCTGAGGCAGTTAAGAGCCAAAAATGAAGCGGCAGAGCAAGGAGCCCAGAAAGGAGCTGAAAGTGGAAAGGAGGATGATGGGCTGGATGAAGTGAGATCCCAAGGATCGAGTAGGAGCAGCAGGAGTAGCCGCAGTAGCAGGAGTAGCCGAAATAGGAGCTTGGAGAGATTCCAGTTAGAGCTCCAGATGCAGCAACAACGAGAGGACAAGTAGAGACAGTTCCAGCTGGAAAAGATGAAATTAGAACTCCAGATGAAAAATGAAGCAGAGAAGGAAAAAGAAAAAAAACAGGCTGGAAGTAGAGAAGGAAAAAGAAAAAACCAGGCTGGAAGTAGAAAAAGAGAAAACCAGACTGGAAGTAGAAAAAGAGAAAGCAAAACTGGAGGTCGAAAAAGAGAAAGCAAAACTAGAGGTCGAAAAAGAGAAAGAGAGAACAAAACAATTGCAGATAGAAGCGAACAGAACCTTGGCTGAGCAAAGGATTGAACATGGGTTGCCAGAGAGCACCACCCAGGTATCACACCCACCAGATGTTAGGGTTAGGGAGAAGGACATTCCCTTGTTTGTTCCCGAAGAGGCAGAGAGCTTCTTCGAGCATTTTGAAAAAGTAGCCAGTATCAAGGAGTGGCCACAGGAGGAATGGGCCCAGCTGGTCCAGTTAAGATTGACCGGTGCAGCCAGGGAGGCATACACCCAATTGTCACTGGAAGAGTGCCAGGATTATGCCACGGTAAAGAGCAGCATATTGCGCTCGTTTCAGTTAACCCCAGAAGCTTATAGAAAGCCCTTCAGAGAGATGGTGAAGGTTGGAGCGTGTACTTTTGCTGAGACAGCAAGAGATCTGGAAAGACGATTCCAGAAGTGGATTGAGGCTGCTGGAGTTGGATCTTACGCTGACCTGAAGCAACTGATGGTCATGGAGAAGTTCTTGGAGATGATGCATCCAGAAACAAAGTTCAAGATCCAAGAAGCAGGGATAAAGGAGGTGAAAGATGCCGCAGATAGGGCGGATATGATTACTGAAGCATACAAGAGCTTGAGGGAGAACAGAGCGAGAAGCGAGGCGAGACGCAGCAATAGCAGACCCAATGGAGTCTGGGGAGGAAGAAATTATGAGAGACCCAGAAGAGTCTGGGGTGAGAAGAATTTTGATAAATGGGCAGATAAAAGTAAGTACCCTAAAACTCAGAAGAGTAGGTCGCGTACTTCGTCTGAAAGTGAAGATGGAGGAGCTAAACGAGAAACTAATCGTTATCTAGGGAATCAAGAGTCCAATAAAGCTCCACAGAGTGCAAGTAGTGTACCTGGCCCGAGGAATTCTCATACGAGTGGGCAGAGTCAGAGCTACTCTGGTACATATAGAAGAGACTTTTCCCAGATGAGATGTTACAATTGTAACGGATTGGGTCACGTGATGCGAGACTGTCGGCAGGGCAAGAGAGTTGTGACCCTGACCATGTGTGACCCCCGAAGCACATATGAAGCACATGTGTTCCGAGGCAAACCACAGAAGATGAACTTAGTGAACGAGAGGTATAGGCCGTTCATGAGCATAGGTTGGATATGTGTAGGAGGCCAACCTGAGGTAGAAGTTGGTATTATAAGAGATACCGGAGCTAATCAGAGTTTGATTACGAGAAGCCTGATTGGGAATGATCGACGGTTAGCTGGCAGGAGTAAGATAAGAGTATATGGGTTGTTGTCTGAGAGTGACATGCCCGTATGCACTGTCCAGCTAAGGTCGGAATATGTGTCGGCAGAGGTGATGTTGGGAGTGTGCCCCGACATACCTATTCCAGGAGTCCAAGTGATCCTGGGGAATGACTTGTGTGGGACAAAGGTGTTGCCAACAGTCATAGCGGAGACTGTGCCAGAGGAGTGCCCAGAAGGCCACGGCACGGGTGGGACACCTGAGAGTGTGAACCTGACTGACATCCGAGGAAATGAGTCAGGAGACCGCCAAGCCATTGAGTACCCTGTCTCGGTAGTGATGAAGGCAGAGGTGGCCGACAAGGAAGACACTGGAGAATATGAGACAGTGTCGATTCAGCCGGTGGAAGATATCGACATAGATATAGCATGGCAGTTTGATGAAGGTCCAGCCCAGGAAAATGAAGTCTCGGTGAGGTCGAAAGTGAGGATGACCCAGCCGAAAAAGAATACTGTGAAGAGAGTTGACCTGAGTAAAGCCCAGACTGCTGAAACTAAGAGTTGGAAGGTGAATGCAACTGTGCTGAGTAGGAACGAGGAAAGATGTGGACATACAGAAGACGAGAGTAGAGCGTCAAATGGTCCACGAGCACAGAGGCATATGGATAGTGGAGTTAAGTTGTTTGAGATGTCAAGAGTTGACATATTTCACAGAAAACGTGGAGAAAAGATTGTGAAGAAGAGTAATAGCCGAGAAAATGAAAGGAGAAGAGACAGTATGTGTGGAGAGATGCTTACGAGCACTTTAGGAGAGGTAGAGCAACATGTACGGTCGAATGCTGTTGGATGTAGTACAGTGCTCGAAGAAACTTTTAGGGAACGAAGGAGTGTTGAAGGAGAAGAAATGGAGTGGTATAGAGGTGAGAAGTGTGGGAAGAGGAAGATGAGAAGAAAGCCGAGGACTCGGTGGGAGTCGAACAGGATAAGGTCTCGGATATATGAAGAGACGAAAGGGAGGATCGTCGGTGAAGACGAGGAAGTGAAGTATGATGACAGGAGACGAAAGTATAATGGCAGTAGATGGAAGTGTGAAGACGACAGAGGAGGAAGAGACAGTAGACGTCTGACTCTGGACGTGAAGAGAAGAAGACGAGGAAACGGAGGGTGGAAACAATAAGTAGAGTGGACCGATGGAGTGCAGGCGTCCTAGGAGGACAGCCTAGCCGAGAGGTGCCAGAGAGGTCAGACCGTCTGTGAGAAGATCATGTTTCTAACGAGTTGTGAGCCGGATGTTGCAAGGTGCAACGAACTAATTGTAGACTCCTAAGAGAGTATATCGGGTGAAGAACGAGACAGTGTGGTGGCTGATGTATTATCCAGAGCTTTGCCACTGGAATAACTCTCAAAAATAAGGGGAGGGGAGTGTTATGATCTCAGCCTGTAGGAGAAACGAGTCTCCCTCCTTGAGAGTTATTCATCAAGCCTGACCTGATTAGAAGGTCTAGCAAATATTGAGGTAATAATGCATATGTAAAATAGTTGCTTGGATATTTATAACAGTTTGAGATTATGGGCAGTGTAGAAGAAAACAGATAAATGACTGGCTAGGAGATGTGGACATTTTGCTGGAGGCGTGAGGCTCGCTTCCGGAGGACCTTGACCTCACTTGAGTGCCAGACATCGCAGGGGAAAGCCGCGCTCCGTTTGAGCTCCCGTCAGAAGGGAACCCCTAGTGATATATCTCGAAGAGAAGAGAAGTGTGTAGACGTGCCAGCTGTGGAATTGAGCTGAGAACGTTGTGGTCTCAAGTCTTGGACGGCGAGGAGAGTTTAATAAGCTGCTCAGAGGCATTTTCGTGGGCTGTGTGGAGCGCCCTGACCAGACGCCGTCAGAGGGAGAGCGCCCTCGACCAGTTAATCTGTGGTATGCACGATATATGCCAGTTCATAGTGATTGCTTGTAGTTGGTCGTGTGCCCAGCGACAGTAGCGATGTTTATTTATAAGTTAGACATGTTTTAATAAGGCAGAAAGCCTGAAATAGGAGAATGGAGAGGGAGGAACACGGAGCGACGTCCGTCCCCTCTGAGCTCTGACAGGCGACTGAGGGAGCCCGGCTCCTGACGGAGGAAGACCCTCCCAGCGAGTGAGGACCGCCGCCAGGCGAGGTGGAGTATGGACCCGCCCAAAACGGGGGAGTCCACTCTCACTGTATGTAGAGGACAGATAGAGGTTGGAGACAAACATATTGTGTGATTATTTTTGTTTATGTGTTAAAGGGGAAACATTTTATTGGAGTGTCGATGGGTTGCAGGTTTGTCTTTGGGGAAGAAGTTGCTGAGAACTTCGAAGCCAGCCTCGATGAGGTAATTGATGAGACTCCAAGGTAGTGAAGCAGAGGACCTCGAGCTGGGAGGAGAAGCAGTGAAGAGGAGTGTCACATGCTTCTGTAGAGGTGGTGAAGCACCATAGTTGCTCGAGGAAACTTCATGGTGTAGCAGCCAAGAGAGCTGGGGAGGAACCTAGCAGAAGGGTGAAGCACCGTAGTTGCTCAAGGAAACTTCATGATAGCAGCCTGGAGGAGCTGCAGAGGATCCCGGTAGTGAAGCCCGGAAGAACCTGAAGATATCAGGGTAGTGAACTTCCAGAGGTGGAAGGGAAGTTCTGGTGGATTACTTGTAGGGAGTTGATAGTGTTTGGTTGTCATTAGTGTGCAAGACGCAGTGAGAGGTGAGTGGTTGTTTGCATTCTTATGTCAAGGAGTGTTTTACGCTGAAGTTTAGAGTTACAGTCGTAGGCTGGATTACCCACAGATGTATGCGTTCTAGGACTGATAGTGATCGATTGATCATTGTTGTGTATCAATGAACATTTATACTGATATATGTTATTGCATTCAAATGCTGATTTTCTATATATATATTATCTTGCTGATGGTGCAACAGTGTATGTAGTCTTGATCAACTTGAGGAGGTTGATAGTATCTGGTGGTGAACCAGGAGATAGGATACCACTAGATAAGCTGATAATAGAGTTCTGATGGTGTTGGAGTGCAACCTGATTGTGATATTATAGAGTATAGGATTCATTATTATTATATGTGTGTATGTATTGTGTATGTGCTTTGTCCAGTAAATGTATTCCAATTTGTTGGTGTTTGTCCTTGTCCTAGAGAGGCTTCTCAGGAAATAGTAAAGGAAGAGAGAGAGAGAGAAAGAACCAAGAACCACCGCTGTGGACAGGGTAGGATGGAAAATTAGTAAGTCAAAGGGGATTGAGGAGATCATATCACATAAGGAGAGAGTGGGGAGTCACAGCGGCTCGAGTGGGTGTGTGCACGTGACAACGAGGCTAAGTGTTGGAGCCGCATCCCCTAAACGTATGACGTTGAGCCCCTCTCCAAGAGCCAGAAGCGCCTAGTGTGATCTCCTAGTGAGGTATAAGCACTTTACCGAGTTGTGGGTTGGGTTGTCCGTAAAGGGGGAACAACACGACAACACCACCAACACAACTACAATATTAGGTACTCCCTTATCCACTGGAGCACCTTACCAGCTACACCTGCCTGTCTCTCCAGCTTATGTACCAGCCTCTAATGCGGTACTGTGTCAAAGGCTTTCCGACAATCCAAGAAAATGTAGTCCGTCCAGCCTTCTCTTTCTTGTTTAATCTTTGTCAACTGGTCGTAGAATTCTATTAATCCAGTCAGGCAAGATTTACCCTCCCTGAATCCATGTTGGCGATTTGTCACGAAGTCCCTTCTCTCCAGATGTGTTACTAGGTTTTTTCTCACGATCTTCTCCATCACCTTGCATTGTATACAAGTGAAGGACACTGGGCTGTAGTTCAGTGCCTCTTGCCTGTCGCCCTTTTTGTATATTGGGACCACATTTGCCTTCTTCCATATTTCTGGTAGGTCTCCCGTCTCCAGTGACCTACTATACACTATGGAGAGTGGCAAGCAAAGTGCCTCTGCATACTCTCTCAGTACCCATGGTGAGATCCCGTCTGGACCAACAGCCTTTCTAACGTCCAGATCCAGCAGGTGTCTCTTGACCTCCTCACTCGTTATTTCAAACCCTTCCAAGGCCGCCTGGTTTACTTCCCTTTCTCCTAGCACAGTGACCTCACCTTGTTCTATTGTGAAGACCTCCTGGAATCTCTAGAGTTCTTCACACACCTCTGTCATTTTCTGTGTACCTGTCCTCGCCTGTTTTAAGTTTCATAACCTGTTCTTTCACTGTTGTTTTCCTCCTGATGTGACTATGGAGCAGCTTTGATTCGGTCTTGGCTTTGTTTGCTGTATCATTTACATAATTTTTTTCTGCTTCTCTTCTCACCCTAACATACTCATTCCTGGTTCTCTGGTATCTCTCTCTGCTTTCTGGTGTTCTGTTATTCCGGAAGATCCTCCAAGCCCTTTTGCTGAGTTTCTTTGCTTCCATACATGCCCTATTATACCATGGATTCTTCTGTTGCTTCTTGGATTTTTCCCTTTGGGACGGGATGAACCTGTTTACTGCCTCCTGACACATTTGGGTGACATAGTCCATCATATCTTGTATAGACTTATCTCTGAGGTCTGTGTCCCAAGGTATTTCCCTTAGGAAACGTTTCATCTCCTTATAGTTCCCCTTTCGGTATGCCAGCCTTTTGTTTCCTAGTTCTTTTTTGGGGGAGATAATTCCTAGCTCTACCAGGTACTTAAAGTTTAATACACTGTGGTCACTCATTCCCAAGGGTGCTTCCATCTTGACTTCCCTTATATCCCACTCATTTATGGTAAATATCAGATCAAGCATGGCTGGTTCGTCTTCTCTCATTCTTGTTGGTTCCTTGATGTGTTGGCTTAGAAAGTGTCTTGTTGCCGCGTCCATTGAGACGTGGCATTGAGACAAGAAATTGAGTGTGGGTGTGGTGCTGTGGTAGTTGTGGTTTGTGTGGTAGTGGTGTGTCGAAGTGGTGGTGTGGTAGTGGTGGTGGTAGTTGTGTGATAGTGGTACTCATCTAATTGTGCTTGCGGGGGTTGCGTTTTGTCTCCTTGGTCTCGCCTCTCAACTGTCAATCAACTGGTGTACAGATTCCTGAGCCTACTGGGCTCTATCATATTTACATTTGAAACTGTGTATGGAGTCAGCCTCCACCACATCACTTCCTAGTGCATTCCATTTATTAACTACTGTGACACTGAAAAAATTCTTTCTAGCGTCTCTGTGGCTCATCTGGGTACTAGGTTTCCACCTGTGTCCCCTTGTTCGTGTCCCACCCATGCTGAAGAGTTTGTCTTTGTCTACTCTGTCAATTCCCCTGAAAATTTTGTAGGTGGTTATGTCTCCCCTTACTCTTCTGTTTTCCAGGGACGGTAGGTTGAGCTCCTTTAGCCTTTCCTCGTAGCTCTTTCCTCTCAGTTCCGGGACGAGCCTGGTGGCATACCGCTGAATCTTCTCTAACTTTGTCTTGTGTTTAACTAGGTATGGACTCCAGGGGCCAGATTCGCGAAAGCACTTACGAACGTGTACATCTTTCCTCGATCTTTGATGGCTTTGGATACATTTATTAAATAGTTTACAAGCATGAAAACATTCCATTCAACTGTTGTTATTGTTATAAATAGCCTCCTGGTACTTTGGAGCTCATTAACTGTTTAATAATTGGAAACAGAACCGCCAAAGATTGAGAAAAGATGTACTGGTTTGTAAGTGTTTGCGTAAGTGCTTTCGAGAATCTGGCCCCAGGTTGGCGCTGCATATTCCAAGATTGGTCTGACATAAGTGGTATGCAGGGTCCTGAACGATTTCTTACACATGTTTCTAAAGGCAGTTCTTATGTTGGCCAGTCTAGCATATTCCGCTGATGATATCCTTTTGTTTTGGGCCTCTGGGGACAGGTTCGATGTGATATCAACCCCCAGATCTTTCTGTCTATTTGACTCTTGCAGGATTTCACCTCCCAGGTGGTACCTTGTGTTCAGCTTCCTGCTCCCTTCGCCTAATTTCATTACTTTACACTTTCCTGAGTTGAACTTTAGCAGCCATTTTCTAGACCATTCCTCTAGTTTGTCCAGGTCTTCCTGTAGTCTCTGTCTATCTTCATTCATCTTAATTCTTCTCATAATTTTTGCATTATCAGTAAACATTGAGAGGAACGAATCTATACCCTCGGGAAGATCGTTTACATATAATAATTAGAAACAGGATGGGTCCAAGTACTGAGCCCTGTGGGACTCCGCTGGTGACATTTCGCCACTCTGATGTCTCCCCCCCCCCCTCACCGTTACTCGCTGTTTCCTGTTGTTTAAGTACTCCCTTATCCACTGCAGCACCTTCCCTTTTGCTCCTACCTGTTGCTCCAACTTTTTTAACAGCCTTTTATGGGGTAGTGTGTCAAAGGCTTTCTGGCAGTCCAGGAAAATGCAGTCGGCCCACCCTTCCATTTCCTACCTAATTTTTGTTGCCAAGTCATAGAATTCCAGTAAACCTGTGAGGCCCGATTTACCATATCTGAACCCATGTTGGTGGTGCGTTACAAAGTTATTTCCCTCCAGATGCTTTACCAGCCTTTTCCTCACGATCTTCTCCATCACCTTGCATGGTATACAAGTTAGGTAAACTGGCCTGTAGTTCAGTGCCTCTTGCCTGTCACCTTTCTTGCACATTGGGACTACATTAGCTGTCTTCCAACTTTCTGATAGGTCTTCTGTTTCCAGTGACCTGTTATACACCAGAGAGAGTGGCACACTTAGTGCTACTGCACCTTCCTTTAGCATCCATGGTGAGATTGTCAGGCCCAACAGCCTTTGTCACATCCAGCTCCAACAGACACCTTTTGACCTCCTTTTGAGATTTGGTGGTGTTGTAGTGGTGGTGTGGTAGTGGTGGAGTATTCACCTTGTTGTATTCACCTAGTTGTGCTTGCGAGGATTGAGCTTTGCTCTTTCGGCCTGCCTCTCAACTGTCAATCAACTGTTACTACTATTTTTTTTTTACATACACACACACACACACACCTAGGAAGTAGCTCCATAACAGCTGTCTAACTCGTAGGTACCTATTTACTGCTAGTTAACAGGGGCATTTAAGTGAAAGAAACTTTGCCAAATGTTTCTGGCTGGACAAGGAATCGAACCCAGGCCACAGAATTACGAGACCTGCACGCTGTCCACTCAGACCCTCCCTAGGTGTGACCAAACCCTAGTGGTGGTATGGTAGTGCTGGTAGTTGTGGTGTGTAGGGTAGTTGTAACACGGTTAGGGACTTAGGATTCTACACCCAGTATGACGTGACCTAAGCTCTGAGCAAAATCCTAGAGTCGCCTCTATGCTGCCACCACCAGACCAGCTCTACAGAGCAATGATCGAGGTCTGGATCGATCACGCTAATTAATCAACCTTGGGGCTTGATCCCCACTAGTAGTTTATAACCTCGGAAACTTGAGTGTGGAATTAATTAGATGGGGATGATGAATTCCGATCCGATGTTAGAATCGGCGCCCAATGCAACTCTGCCTCGTGTGGACCACGTGACCAGGACAAGTTTACACATAACCAAATGGAAACAATAAAATGCAAATTAATAACAAGTTTAATTTATTAAAAGAAAACTAAAACAAAATCTAAATATGTTCACTCCCTATCACTTTAACACTCCCTACTTGAATGGCAATTGAGACTATTTCTATACATAACCATAGCAACTATACCTCTATGTTTTCCAGCTCTAGGTGTTGGGCTGGTCTTGGGGAGAGGTAAGATGTTTTGACCTCTCCCAGCTGCTCGGCAGATCACACTGATTTTTTCCTTGTCTGGACTACCCCAGACAGAGTATTGTATCCTTCCGCCTAGTCAAAGTCCTACCCAGTTACTAGCAAGGTTTAAGTTATAACAATTAACCTCTGTTGTACTTAATTGATCCAGACTGGTTGAATTATTTTACTGAATTAAATTACAAACATCTAACGGCAGAGCTGTTCCCGATCACAAAAATGGTTATTAAAACTTTGAGAAATAGTAGACCTGTCAACCCCTGATGACCTATGACCGCCGGTCACTCCGCCTTAAAAGTTAGATCTGATTCGTGACGTCACTGATGGTGACTTAAACTCAATAATTAGAATACTCTTGATATTGTATCCAGTACTATTATACAATACAATTTTAATGCAAAATGAATAAAGGCTAATTTTCTCTAAATTACTGAATACTATAGGATGGTTCATTATACGCAGCTATGAACAAAGATGCCCACCATTTGTGACTCAGACCTGCTAATTCCCAGGGGACTAGGCGTTGTTGAGAGGTCAGGTCCCTACTCGAACTTCTGGAACCTTCTGGAATAATTCTTACAACAGCCTAGTTTGTTACATAGTATTGAAGAGTGTGGTAGTGCTGGTAGTTGTGGTGTGTAGGGTAGTATTGGAGAGTGTGGTAGGGCTGGTAGTTGTGGTGTGTAGGGTAGTATTGAAGAGTGTGGTAGGGCTGGTAGTTGTGGTGTGTGTAGGGTAGTACTGGAGAGTGTGGTAGTGCTGGTAGTTGTGGTATGTAGGGTAGTATTGAAGAGTGTGGTAGTGCTGGTAGTTGTGGTATGTAGGGTAGTATTGAAGAGTGTGGTAGTGCTGGTAGTTGTGGTGTGTGTAGGGTAGTATTGGAGAGTGTGGTAGTGCTGGTAGTTGTGGTGTGTAGGGTAGTATTGGAGAGTGTGGTAGTGCTGGTAGTTGTGGTATGTAGGGTAGTATTGGAGAGTGTGGTAGTGCTGGTAGTTGTGGTGTGTAGGGTAGTATTGGAGAGTGTGGTAGTGCTGGTAGTTGTGGTGTGTGTAGGTAGTACTGGAGAGTGTGGTAGTGCTGGTAGTTGTGGTATGTAGGGTAGTATTGAAGAGTGTGGTAGTGCTGGTAGTTGTGGTGTGTGTAGGGTAGTATTGAAGAGTGTGGTAGTGCTGGTAGTTGTGGTATGTAGGGTAGTATTGAAGAGTGTGGTAGTGCTGGTAGTTGTGGTGTGTAGGGTAGTATTGGAGAGTGTGGTAGTGCTGGTAGTTGTGGTGTGTAGGGTAGTATTGGAGAGTGTGGTAGTGCTGGTAGTTGTGGTATGTAGGGTAGTATTGGAGAGTATGGTAGTGCTGGTAGTTGTGGTATGTATAGGGTAGTATTGAAGAGTATGGTAGTGCTGGTAGTTGTGGTGTGTGTAGGGTAGTATTGAAGAGTGTGGTAGTGCTGGTAGTTGTGGTATGTAGGGTAGTATTGAAGAGTATGGTAGTGCTGGTAGTTGTGGTGTGTAGGGTAGTATTGGAGAGTATGGTAGTGCTGGTAGTTGTGGTGTGTAGGGTAGTATTGGAGAGTGTGGTAGTGCTGGTAGTTGTGGTATGTAGGGTAGTATTGAAGAGTGTGGTAGTGCTGGTAGTTGTGGTGTGTGTAGGGTAGTATTGAAGAGTGTGGTAGTGCTGGTAGTTGTGGTGTGTGTAGGGTAGTATTGAAGAGTGTGGTAGGGCTGGTAGTTGTGGTGTGTGTAGGGTAGTATTGGAGAGTGTGGTAGTGCTGGTAGTTGTGGTGTGTAGGGTAGTATTGGAGAGTGTGGTAGTGCTGGTAGTTGTGGTGTGTAGGGTAGTATTGGAGAGTGTGGTAGTGCTGGTAGTTGTGGTGTGTAGGGTAGTATTGGAGAGTGTGGTAGTGCTGGTAGTTGTGGTGTGTAGGGTAGTATTGGAGAGTGTGGTAGTGCTGGTAGTTGTGGTGTGTAGGGTAGTATTGGAGAATGTGGTAGTGCTGGTAGTTGTGGTGTGTAGGGTAGTATTGGAGAATGTGGTAGTATTGATGTAGTGGTGGTAGTGATCGTGTGATAGTGGTGGAGTGTATTACGTTGTAGGTCTTCACAACATAATAATATTATTACGTTGTGAGTCGATGGATTGTTTCTCCCGGACAACTCACCAAACCCAAAACCTCTGTAGAGTGCTTACACTTTAATCTGGAGATCACCCTGCATGCTTCATGCTTTTGGAGAGGGGGTCAGCATCATATATTTAGGGGATGTGGCTCCAACACCAGCGTCGTTCTCATGTGCACACAGCCACTTGAGCCGCCGTGACTCCAAACTCTCTCCTTTGTTGATATGATCTCCTCAATCCCCTTTTCGTTTGAACTATACTGTACTACCCTGTCTAGTGCTTTCTCTCTCTCTTTTTTTCTGCTTTCTGGGAAGCTTCACTAGGACAAGGGCTAATACCTATTCATTACAAACATTTAATAACAATAAAGAACATATATAAAACACTCACATACAGTGTGTAAGTATATAAACTTCAACACCTCATGATATTATAACCTGGTTGCAAACCACTACCATCAGGACTATCAGTTGCCCATACAATGTGGTAGCCCAACTCCTTCCTTGCCACTTATGCTACCAACCTCATCAAGTGAGGTAAACCTTGTAAAACAATTACGGCAATATCACCCCTGGAACATATATATACGTATGGCACTATCAGTTCTAGAAGATTGTGTGAGATACCCTCCCCCCAATACTCAGGTGTAGGTGGTAACGGAGAGGGTGCCCTCCTTCAGGTGGTAACGGAGAGGGTGCCCTCCTTCAGGTGGTAACGGAGAGGGTGCCCTCCTTCAGGTGGTAACGAAGAGGGTGCCCTCCTTCAGGTGGTAACGGAGAGGGTGCCCTCCTTCAGGTGGTAACGGAGAGGGTGCCCTCCTTCAGGTGGTAACGGAGAGGGTGCCCTCCTTCAGGTGGGCCACAGGGCCAACTCCGAACCCACTATGCCTCTCATGGTAAAACATTTAACCCTGCAGGTGTTAATGAGGCTAGCTTTAAGCATCTGGTCTTCAACCTCCTACAAAGAGAAAGATAAACATTCTAGTTATAGATATTGATAAACTTGATATTCTCTGGTAGGATTTTAGGTAATATGTCCTAACGTGTGAAATATATGGATAATTCTAGAGCAATTAATTATATTGCTCTAATTTTGGCTCTTGTTCACATTCAATTTCAAAGTAGGAGAGTACGTGTGACCTCACTTTAGTGGTGACCTTACAGGCCAGGGGGAGTGTGACCTTACCTCACTAAGGTCAGTGGTGACCTTACAGGCCAGGGGGAGTGTGACCTTACCTCACTAAGGTCAGTGGTGACCTTACAGGGCAGGGGGAGTGTGACCTTACCTCACTAAGGTCACTGGTGACCTTACAGGCCAGGGGGAGTGTGACCTTACCTCACTAAGGTCAGTGGTGACCTTACAGGGGACGGTAGTGTGACCTTACCTCACTAAGGTCAGTGGTGACCTTACAGGGCAGGGGGAGTGGGACCTTACCTCACTAAGGTCAGTGGTGACCTTACAGGCCAGGGGGAGTGTGACCTTACCTCACTAAGGTCAGTGGTGACCTTACAGGGCAGGGGAGTGTGACCTTACCTCACTAAGGTCACTGGTGACCTTACAGGCCAGGGGGAGTGTGACCTTACCTCACTAAGGTCAGTGGTGACCTTACAGGCCAGGGGGAGTGTGACCTTACCTCACTAAGGTCAGTGGTGACCTTACAGGCCAGGGGGAGTGTGACCTTACCTCACTAAGGTCAGTGGTGACCTTACAGGGGACGGTAGTGTGACCTTACCTCACTAAGGTCAGTGGTGACCTTACAGGGCAGGGGGAGTGGGACCTTACCTCACTAAGGTCAGTGGTGACCTTACAGGCCAGGGGGAGTGTGACCTTACCTCACTAAGGTCAGTGGTGACCTTACAGGGCAGGGGGAGTGTGACCTTACCTCACTAAGGTCAGTGGTGACCTTACAGGCCAGGGGGAGTGTGACCTTACCTCACTAAGGTCAGTGGTGACCTTACAGGGCAGGGGGAGTGTGACCTTACCTCACTAAGGTCAGTGGTGACCTTACAGGGCAGGGGGAGTGTGACCTTACCTCACTAAGGTCAGTGGTGACCTTACAGGGCAGGGGGAGTGTGACCTTACCTCACTAAGATCAGTGGTGAACTTACAGGCCAGTTGGAGTTTGACCTTACCTCACTAAGGTCAGTGGTGACCTTACAGGCCAAGGGGGGGATACCTTATCTCACTAAGGTCAGTGGTGAACTTACAGGGCAGGGGGAGTGTGACCTTACCTCACTAAGGTCAGTGGTAACCTTACAGGCCAGGGGGAGTGTGACCTTACCTCACTAAGGTCAGTTGTGACCTTATAGACCAGGGGGAGTGTGACCTTACCTCACTAAGGTCAGTGGTGACCTTACAGGGGACGGTAGTGTGACCTTACCTCACTTAGGTTTGTGGTGACCTTTCAGGGCAGGGGGGGGATATTTTATCTCACTAAGGTCAGTGGTGAACTTACAGGGCAGGGGAGTGTGACCTTACCTCACTAAGGTTAGTGGTGACCTTACAGGCCAGGGGGAGTGTGACCTTACCTCACTAAGGTCAGTGGTGACCTTACAGGGCAGGGGGATTGTGACCTTACCTCACTAAGGTCAGTGATCACCTTACAGGGCAGGGGGAGTGTGACCTTACCTCTAAGGTCAGTGGTGATCTTACAGGGGACGGTAGTGTGACCTTACCTCACTTAGGTTTGTGGTGACCTTTCAGGGCAGGGGGGGGGTACCTTGTGTTCAGCAGGAGGCTGAACAAAAGGTACCATCTGGCAGGTTAAATCCTGCAAGAGTCAAATAGAGAGAAAAATCTGGTGGTTGATATCACATCGAACCTGTCCCCAGAGGGCCACATCAAAAGGATATTATCAGCGGCATATACTAGGTTGGCCAACATAAGAACAACCTTTAGAAACTTTTGCAAGAAATATTTTAAGATCTTATATACCACCTATGTCAGACCAATTTTTTAATATGCAGCTCCAGCCTGGAGTCCACAACTAATTAAACACAAGACAAAGTTAGAGAATATTCAGAGGTATTCCACCAGACTTATCCCAGAACTAAGAGGTAGGAACTACGAGGAAAGGCTATGGGAGCTGAACTTCACATCCCTGGAAAACAGAAGAGTAAGGGAAGACATGATAACCACCTACAAAAAATCTCATGGGAATTGCCAGGGTGGAGAAAGACAAACTCTTCACCACGGATGGAACATGAATAAGGGGACACTTAGTACCCAACTGAGCCACAGGGACATTAGAAATCATTTTTTCAGTGTCAGAGTAGTTAACAAATGGAATGCATTAATCAGTGATGTGTTGGAGGCAAACTCAATACACAGTTTCAAGCGTAGACATAATAGAGCCCAATAGGCTCAGGAACCTGCACATCAGTTGATTGACAGTTGTGAGGCGGGACCAAAGAGCCAGAGCACAACCACCGCAAGCACAACTTGGTAAGTATACACACACACACACACACACACACACACACACACACACACACACACACAACACACACACACACACACATAACGCACATAACACACACACACACACACACACACACACACACATAACACACACATACACACACACATCCGGGAAAGGCGGGATCCAAGAGTCAATGCTCGATCCTGCAAGCACATATAGGTGAGTACATATAGGTGAGTACACACACACACACACACACACCAATTTGTTGAGTACACATGGACTGTCACCCAAAAGTCAAAAGTATCAGGAGGCGGTAAACAGGTTTATCCTGGCCCGACAGGAAAAATCGAGAAGCAAAAGAAGAATCCGTGGCTTAATAGGGAATGTATGAAAGCAAAGGAGCTGAACAGAAGGGCATGGAAGAAATTCCGTAATAACAGAACCCCAGGAAGTAGAGAGATACCAGAGAACCAGGAACGAGTATGTTAGTGTGAGAAGAGCAGCTGAGAAAAGGAATGAAAATGATATAGCTAATAAAGCCAAGACCAAACCAAAGCTACTACAGTCACATCAGGAGGAAGACAACAGTGAAGGAAAAGGTGATGAAACTTAGAACGGGTGAGGACAGGTACACAAAGAATGACAAAGAGGTGTGTGAAGAACACAACAAAAGATTCCAGGAGGTCTTTAAAATAGAACAAGGAGAGGTCACGGCGCTCGGAGAGGTGGCAGCAACCCAGGCGACCTTGTCAAACCAATCCTGGAGTATGTAGCCCCAGCATGGAGTCCATATCTTGTCAAGTATAAGACTAAACTGGAAAAGGTTCAAAGGTTTGCCACCATACTAGTACCTGGTGTTACGACCCTGGGTTCTTAGTGGAAACCAGAGGTCAAACCGAGTTACAAATAATCTTGTGAGAAG
>NC_091158.1:5209355-5231855 GCF_040958095.1 Procambarus clarkii
TAGTGTGGGCAGACGTGGGTGTTGTGTACATAGTGTAGGCAGACGTAGGTGTTGTGTACATAGTGTGGGCAGACCTGGGGGTTGTGTACATAGTGTAGGCAGACGTAGGTGTTGTGTACATAGTGTGGGCAGACCTGGGGGTTGTGTACATAGTGTGGGCAGACGTGGGTGTTGTGTACATAGTGTGGGCAGACGTGGGTGTTGTGTACATAGTGTGGGCAAGACCTGGGGTTGTGTACATAGTGTGGGCAGACCTGGGTGTTGTGTACATAGTGTGGGCAGACGTGGGTGTTGTGTACACAACGTGGCCAGACGTGGGGGTTGTGTACACAACGTGGCCAGACATGGGGGTTGTGTACACAACGTGGCCAGACGTGGGGGTTGTGTACACAATGTGGCCAGACGTGGGGGTTGTGTACACAACGTGGCCAGACGTGGGGGTTGTGTACACAACGTGGCCAGACGTGGGGGTTGTGTACACAACGTGGCCAGACGTGGGGGTTGTGTACACAATGTGGCAAGACGTGGGGGTTGTGTACACAACGTGGCCAGACGTGGGGGTTGTGTACACAACGTGGCCAGACGTGGGGGTTGTGTACACAACGTGGCCAGACGTGAGGGTTGTGTACACAACGTGGCCAGACGTGGGGGTTGTGTACTCAACGTGGCCAGACGTGGGGGTTGTGTACACAACGTGGCCAGACGTGGGGGTTGTGTACACAACGTGGCCAGACGTGGGGGTTGTGTACACAACGTGGCCAGACGTGGGGGTTGTGTACACAACGTGGCCAGACGTGGGGGTTGTGTACACAATGTGGCCAGACGTGGGGGTTGTGTACACAACGGGCCAGACGTGGGGGTTGTGTACACAACGTGGCCAGACGTGGGGGTTAAACTGGTGTTTCCGTAAGTGATCGTGATGCTTTTCGTGTCAGAGGGCAAGAAATTGACGATCTCTTATTTTCTGCTCCGTGGGTTATAGCATATTTTCTTAAGTGTTTGTCTGGAGTGTGTTTGACTTTGTGAGTGCGTGTATGTGTGTACTCACCTAATTGCACTCACCTAATTGTGCTTGCGGGGGTTGAGCTTTGTCTCTTTGGTCCCGCCTCTCAACTGTCAATCAACTGGCGTACAGAATCCTGAGCCTACTGGGCTCTATCATATCTACGTTTGAAAGTGTGTATGGGCTCAGCCTCCACCACATCACTGCCTAGTGCATTCCATTTATTATATACTCTGACACTGAAAAAATCTTTCTAACGTCTCTGTGGCTAATCTGGGTACTAAGTTTTCACCTGTGTCCCCTTGTCCATGTCCCACCCGTGCTGAAGAGTTTGTCTTTGTTCACCCTGTCAATTCCCCTGAGAATTTTGTAGGTGGTTATCATGTCACCTCTTAATCTTTTGTTTTCCAGGGATGTGAGGTTCAGCTCCTTAGCCTTTCCTCGTAGCTCATACCTCTCAGTTCCGGGACGAGCCTGGTGGAAAAGCGCTGAATCTTCTCTAACTTTGTCTTGTGTTCCCCCTCCCCATCCGGCCCGTTGGCGTCGTGAGGGGGCTTGGTGGACGGCTGCCGGAGTGTGATGCTCCGTTGGGCAGTCCTCTGTCTTTTTCTGGCCTTGCACTCCTGCTGCTGTCTTCTCCAATTGTGCCGGATCGCTTTTCCTTTTCCTTATGTTTCGTTTCTCTCCCCCCTCTTCTCCTATCTGCTTGTCGTTTCCTGCCAACCTTTTGCTTGTTTTGGATTATTTCTTTGGACTTCTTCTATTTTGACGCCCGGGTGCTTGAGGAGGCATACTCTTGCACCCGTAGAACTGTAGTACCCAACGTCTCGAGCGAGGGGAACCTTTTATTGTCAATCCCCCTTTCGTCGCTGAACCCGATCTCGACGGACTGATGGTTCTTAAGGTGGCGTTTGTGGGGCGTATACTCACGACGCACCCCTAGGGGACCCCGGCATGATCGGCGATAGCTTCCTGTTGGGTGTCCTGCCTCTAATTGTGGCTCCATGGTGGGAATGGGGGCACATTCGAGGATGAATTTCTTTCTCTTCATCTATATGTCGTTGAATGTTTCTGTTGTACCCTCTCAGGCTCGTGGGGTGGGCGACCAAGCCCCCGAGTCGGCCTGTATTGGATGACCAGGCTCTGTAGCTCCTGCTGCGCTGGGCCCCGACCTTGCTCCTCCTTTGACCGTCCTGACTTCTTCCCCAGCTCCCCTCCCTCCTCTGTGGTTGGGTCGAGCCTCAAGCCCCCGGTGGTGACCACCTCGTCCCCTGGTGTGGCTAAGTCTTTCGTTGTGACTACTGCGCCTTTTGACCCCCTCTCTCTCTAGGGGTTCTCAACGCCGTTCGCGTCCCAACCGCTCTCGCTCGATTCCTTCCCGGGCTGATGCGTATCAGGCCTTGTTTGGTCCTGCTTCATGGGCCAATTACTTTGATCTCCTCCCTCTTGATTCTGCGCCTCCTGACGATTTCTCCCTCCATCGGCATCTTGTAGATTCCGTGGATGCGTCTGTTACTTTCAACCCCACTCGTCTCGGTACACGTGTCATTGCTGCTCCTTCTCAGGATTCGGCTTCCCGCTTGGCTGCCTTATCTTGCCTTGGCGAGATCCCTGTTCGGGTCTCCAAGAACGTTCAGATGAATGCCAGTGTTGGCACTATTCTCCTCCCACCCCATGTTGCAACCGGTGTTCGGAATCTGCAAGACTGCCACGATGATATTCGGCATATCCTTGATGCCCAAGGCCATTCTGTCCTCCAGGTTGACTCGTTTACTCGTCCCCCTCGTGGTCGTCGCCGTCAACCCCTTCGCGTTGTGAAGATCACCTTTGATGGTAAGACCCTTCCATCCTCTGTCATTCTTGCTGGTGCTAGGTGCTTCTGTCCAGGAGTATATTCCTTCTCCTCGACTTTGTAACAAGTGCTGGAGGTTTGGGCATGGTGCCCTCCGCTGCTCTGGGACTGTCTCTCTCTGTCCTTTGTGTGGGAGTGAAGGTCACTCTAAGTCAGAGTGCTCTTCTCCCCAAGCTCGCTGCCTCAACAGCGGTGAGGCCCATCCTACCTTCTCCCGTGCCTGTGTCCATTACAAGCTTGAGGCGGCCGTCCTTAACCTGAAGCACCGGGAGCGTTTATCTTTTCCTGAGGCGAGGCGCCAGGTTCGCCGGCTCCCGCCTTATACTAACATCTCTTATGCTTGCGTGTTGCGCTCTTCCTCTCCTCGTCCTTCCCCCCTTCCTTAGACTCTCAACCGTTTCCGGCCCTTGGACCCTGTAAGCCCACTGCCCCCTCCTCTGTCCCTTTGAGTTCTCTCCCGAGGGGTCCCCCTCCTGGTCCTCGGTCTGGGGTTCCCCTTCTTTCAACCCGGTCTGTCATGTCTCCTGTGTCTTCTTCCTCGTCCCCCTCCAATCCTCCTTCCCATCCTCTTCCTCCATCTGTCGGTGCGGGCGGATGTCCATCGCTCTCCTAACGGCCGTCGTGTTTGCTCTCGTTCAGCTTCTCCTGTTGAGACACTGGAATCCGTTGCCCGGTACGTAGTTGCTGGGGCACCGGTCTCTTTAAGTCAGAAGCGTAAGCCTGGCTCCTCTCCTTCCTCTTCCCCGGCGGGTAAGAAGGCTTCGCTTTCTTCCTCAGCTCCTACTTCTGGCTCTATTGCTCCTTCCCCTCCCGTTTCAGTGATTGCGCCCCCTGTTCCTGCTATGGAGGTTTCTTTGGCCCCTGCTTCCCTTTCGGTTGCTGCTCTTGCTGGGGTGCGCTCCCCTCTTTCTACTCCCCCTCTTCCTGCTGCTGTCCTTGACTGCTCCTCTCCGTTGTCTCCTCCTCTTCCTCCTCCTCCTCCTCCTCCTCCGGACCCCGCCCGCCCACCTCTGATCTGTTCTCCCGTTTCCTTCCCTCCGTCTTTGCTCAGTTTACCCATGCCCCCTAACCCTGACTTTGCTGACCCTGATATTCTCTAACGTGCTCTGTTGCTCTTTCGCCTTTGTTTCTTCCTTGTTCTCTGTTTTTGTTCTTTCTCTTCTCGTCGTTGTCCATTCTTCAATGGAAACGTTCGAGGTTATTACGCCAATTTCCTCGAACTCCAACTTCTGATTTCGCGGTTTTCGCCCCTTTGTGTCTGTCTCCAGGAGCCAATGCTTGGTGCTCGTCCTGGTCGTTTTCGTGGCTATTCCTTTCTCTCCCCCCCCCCCAGCCATTGCTGGGGCTTCTAATTCTTCTGCTCTCTTGATTCGTACTGATGTTCCCTTTGTTCCTTTACTTTTTCCTTCGCCTCTCCATTGTTCTGCTGCTCGTATCTTTGTGGGGAAATGGTACACAGTTTGTTCCATTTATCTCCCCCCGAGTGTCCCGCTCTCTCTTCCTGATTTGAAACACCTCCTGGATTCCTTGCCGGAGCCTGTGCTCCTGCTGGGTGACTTCAATTGTCGTCATTCTCTTTGGGGTGACGTTCTGACGAATACCCGGGGTCGCCTCCTTGAGCCGTTTCTCCTCTCTTCTTCCCTGTCTCTTCTGAATTCTGGTGAGCCCACTCATTTGGACTCTCGGACTCGCACCCTTTCTTGTCTTGATCTTTCTCTCTGCTCTTCTTCTCTTTTCTTAGATTTCACGTGGCAGGTTCTTGATGACCTCCATGGAAGTGATCATTTCCACATCCTTGTTTCCTTTTTCTCTTTTCGCCCTTCCCTCTCTTTCCCTAGGTGGCAGTTTGCTAAGGCAGACTGGACCCTATTTACCCTCAGTGCTGCTCTCTCTGACCTCTCCCTTCTGCCTCTCTCTCTCGCGCTCTCCTCCTCTTTCATGACACTGTCTTCAACGCTGCCCTCCGCTCTATTCCTCGCTCTTCCTCTCGGCGTCCACAGAAGTGCGTTCCCTGGTGGAATGCGGACTGTGCTCGGGCTGTCCGCTGTAAGCGTGCAGCCTGGAAGAGGCACCGCCGTAGGCAGACGACCGATTTTTTTTCTTTTCTTTCGGAAAGCGAGTGCGGTGGCCCGTAGGGCCATCCGTATGGCTAAACGTGAATGTTGGGCATCTTATGTCTCAACAATTAAGTTCGAAACCCCTCTGGCTCAGATCTGGAAGCGTATCCGCAAGATAGCGGGTAAGTTCGTTCCCGATGTTTCACCGGTCCTTCACCTCCATGATACTCTTGTGGCGGACCCGTTGCAGGTCGCTTCCGAACTGGGTTCCCACTTTTCTTCTGTTAGCTCTGGTCTTCATCTTCCCCAATCTTTCCTTCTTCGTAAACCTGTCCTTGAGTCTCGTCCTTTAGATTTCTGCACTCATCTTCAGCTTCCCTATAATGATCCCTTCTCTCTCTCTCTCTGAACTTCGTTCTGCCCTGGCCCTCTGCGGTTCTACGGCGGCGGGCTCCGATGGTATTCATTATGAGATGCTTCGCCATCTCCCTCCGTGCCCGTCTCAGTATTTACTGAGTCCTGTATAATCGGATCTGGGAGTCGTCGTCAGTCCCTGAGGACTGGCTCGATGCCGTTGTCCTCCCTGTTTGCAAACCGGGGTCTCTGGGTACTTCCCCTAAGGACTTTCGCCCTATTACTCTCACAAGTTGTGTCTGCAAACTCTTTGAACGTATGGTTAACGTTCGTCTGATGTGGTTCCTGGAACACCATCACCTCCTCTCCCCTTCTTAATTTGGTTTCGCAAGTGCCGCAGCACGACAGATGTCCTGGTGAACTTGGAGGTCAATATTCGTACTGCTTTTGCTGCGAAGACCTCCGTTGTTGCCATCCTTTTTGACCTGGAAAAGGCTTACGACACCAGTTGGCGTTATCATATCATATCTCAACTTCATTCTTTTGGCCTTCGTGGTCATCTCCCTCTCTTTCTCCGCAGCTTCCTCTCTCGTCGTTCCTTTCGGGTGCGCCTTGGTACCGCTCTCTCTCTCTCTTTCAGCAATACGAAGGTGTGCCCCAGGGTAGTGTTCTGAGCACTACTCTTTTTCTGGTTGCCCTCAATGGTCTTCTTTCCTCTCTTCCTTCAGGTGTCTTCTCCGCTCTCTATGTCGATGATCTTAACCTTTGTTGTCAGGGTGATGATTCGCCTCTCCTTCAACGCGGCTTCAACTTGCAATTGATGCCGTGTCGTATTGGGCCACCGATCATGGCTTCAAGTTCTCTACTTCTAAGACTTGTGCCATGACTTTTACGCGGAAACGGTTTGTTCTTCGTCCCTCTTTGTCACTTTATGGTCATCCCCTTGAATACAAAGATTCCGCGAAGCTTTTGGGGTTATTCCTTGACACTCGTTTGTCTTGGTCTCCCCATATCTCTTACCTCTGTGTTTAGTGCTCTAAGGCCCTTACCCTCCTTCGGGTCTTGTCCCATACGTCTTGGGGGCAGATAGGCGCACTCTCCTTGCTTTACATTCCTCTCTCGTCCTGTCTAAGCTCGATTATGGTTGCCCTGCTTACTCGTCTGCTTCTCCTTCTACTCTTCGCCGTCTTGATGCTTTGCACCATATTCTGTTGCGCCTCAGTTCTGGTGCCTTTCGTTCGACTCCCATCCTTAGCTTGTATGTTGACACTGGCTTCCTGTCTCTCCAGGACCGCCGTGATCGCTACTGTCTTCGCTATCTTGCGCGGTCCTTGCAACATCCTTCCTCTCGCCTCTGTCGTGCTTTAACTTTTACCCCTCCTGCGGTTCCTGTTCCTCTTCACCACCTCCCTCTTTCTGTCCGGTTATCTCGCCTACAGGATTCTCTTTCTGTTCGTATTTCTGATGTTTCTCCTCGTGTTGTTCCTTCTTTGCCCCCGTGGAGGGTCCCTCTTCCGCGGTTTTGTACATCCTTGACCCGTATCACTAAAGCTTTTACCCCTCCTACGGTTCTAAAACGCCTTTTCCTCGAGCACTTTTCTTCTCACTCCCGCTCCGTTTCTGTCTTCACCGATGGGTCTAAGTCAGCGGACGGTGTTGGCTACTCTGTTGTGTTTCCTGATCGCACTTATATGTGTCGCTTGCCTCCGGAGACTAGCATCTTTACAGCGGAACTTTATGCTATTCTCTATGCTCTTCGTCTCCTGCTTTCTCTTTGTCAGTCTTCCTTTGTAGTTGTTGTTGACTCTCGTAGTGCCCTCATGGCTCTCGGGTCCTTTAATCCGGTTCATCCAGTAGTTGTCGAGATCCAGCATTGGCTGTTTCTTGTTCACAGTAAATTTAAGTCGGTTGAGTTTTGTTGGGTTCCCAGCCATATTGGTGTGTCTTTAAATGAGCGTGCGGATGCTGCCGCCATGGAAGCTGTCCGCTCTTGTCCCATCTCTCGTAAAGGCATTCCGTATTCCGACTTTTACCCGGTTATCCATTCCTCAGTCCTTACTCGTTGGCAGGCTTCTTGGTTGTCTGTTACTGGTAACAAGCTACGTACTCTTAAATGTTGTGTTTCCTCGTGGCCGTCCTCCTTCCACCGTAACCGGCGATGGGAAACAGCTCTGGCGAGGTTGCATATTGGCCATACTCGCTTAACCCATGGTCACTTGATGGAGCGCCGCCCTGCTCCTTATTGTCCTAGTTGCATTGTCCCTCTTACGGTCGTGCATGTCCTTCTTGAATGTCCTGACTTCCAGGACGAGCGTGTGTCTTGATTTCCGACCCGCCCCTCGTGGTCACCTGTCCCTCGATAGAATTCTTGGTGACTTGGATACTTTTGATATCGTTCGCCTTATGCGTTTTTGTTTTTGTATTGGCATCCTTGGTGATATTTAGCGCCCTCTGATTATTTTGCGTATTTGATGGTGCTACGTAGCCTTCCCGGTTTGTTGCCTTCTTTTGATAATTACTTACTTACTTTGTCTTGTGTTTAACTAGGTATGGACTCCAAGCTGGAGCTGCATATTCCAGGATTGGTCTGACATAAGTGGTATGCAGGGTCCTGAACGATTCCTTACACAAGTTTCTAAAGGCAATTCTTATGTTGGCGAGTCTAGCATATGCCGCTGATGATATCCTTGTGATGTGGACCTCTGGGGACATGTTCGGTGTGATATCAAACCCCAGATCTTTCTCTCTATTAGACTCTTGCAGGATTTCACCTCCCAGATGGTACCTTGTGTTCAGCCTCCGCCTAATTTCATTACATTCCACTTTCCTGAGTTGAACTTTAACAGCTATTTTCTAGACCATTCCTCCAGTTTGTCTAAGTCATCATGTAGTCTGTGTCTATCTTCATCCGTCTTGATTCTTCTCATAATTTTTGCATCATCAGCAAACATTGAGAGGAACGAGTCTATACCCTCCGGAAGATCGTTTACATATATTAAAAACAGGATGGGTCCAAGTAATGAGCCCTGTAGGACTCCGCTGGTGACATCTCGCCACTCTGATGTCTCCCACCTCACCGTACTCGCTGTTTCCTGTTGCTTAAGTACTCCCTTATCCACAGGAGCATCTTCCCTTTTACACCTGCCTGTTGCTCCAACTTTTTTAACAACCTTATATGGGGTAC
Source organism: Procambarus clarkii (assembly GCF_040958095.1). Taxonomy (NCBI): domain Eukaryota; kingdom Metazoa; phylum Arthropoda; class Malacostraca; order Decapoda; family Cambaridae; genus Procambarus; species Procambarus clarkii. The sequence goes on from NC_091158.1 coordinate 5,217,806, forward strand.
TGTGTCAAAGGCTTTCTAGCAGTCCAGGAAAATGCAGTCGTCCCACCCTTCTATTTCCTGCCTAATTTTTGTTGCCTGGTCATAGAATTCAATTAAACCTGTGAAGCACGATTTACCATCTCTGAACCCATGTTAGTGGTGTGTTACAAAGTTTTTTCCCTCCAGATGCTCTCCGAGCCTTTTCCTCACGATCTTCTCCATCACCTTGCATGGTATACAAGCGTTAGCTATCTTCCAACTTTCTGGTAGGGATCCTGTTTCGATTGACCTGTTATACACCATAGAGAGTGGCACACTTAGTGCTTCTGCAACTTCCCTTAACTAGCCATGGTGAGATTCTGTCAGGCCCAACAGCCTTTGTTACATCCAGCTCCATCTGTGTATGTTCTGGTTGAACCATGGGTTTTCCCGTTTTTCGTTTTTCTCCTTTTGGACGGGGATAAACCTGTCTGCAGCTTCCTGGCACTTCTGGGTGACAAAATCCACCATGTCCTGCACATTCTGGTCTCTAAATCTGTTTCCCATGGTATTCTCCATAGAAAGTTCCTCATCTCGTCTTATTTTCCTCTTCGGTAATTTAGTCTTATTCCCCTCCGATCCCTTCCTTGGATAGGTTATCAAAAACCTCCACCAAGTACTCAAAAGTCAGTACACTGTGGTCACTCATTCCTATGGGGGCTTCAACTTTGACTTCCCTTATTTCTGACTCATTCAGGGTGAATATCAAGTAGAGTCTAGCTGGTTCATCATTGCCTCTCACTCTTGTGGGTTCCCTGACATGCTAGCTCAAAGTTCCTTGTTGCCACTTCCAAGAGTATAGCTCTCCATGTATCTGCACCACCATGTGGGGCCCCATTCTCCCAGTCTATCTTTCCATGATTGAGACACAAACACACACAGTGTGTATGTGTGTGTGTGTGTATCTACCCACCTAGTTACTTGCAGGGGGTTCAGCTTCGGCTATTTGGTCTTTTGGGTCTTGTGTCTGCGCATGTGTGTGGATGTGTGCGCGCGCGCAAGTGCATGTGAGTGCGTATCCATTGATCACTCATCCATTAAGTTACGCAATAATTTTTCCCATAAATATACAACCAATCCACAAACCAGTATTTACCCAGGTCTCTCTTATATATAAACTTATGAAATTTATATCCATTGTTTCCAGTTCCATTTTGTGTGATATTTTTAAAGTGTCTTAACATCTGTGATTAAGGCAGGTGTCTGGGAACCACATGGGCGCGGGTTCAAGTCACTCCATTGTCTCAGAAGGACTGTCATTGATATATCACGCCAGTGTGATTTCATTGCGACATTTAAAGTCTTATTTATTTACCAATAACTATTCCCTTTCTTCCAATTATACTTCAATCAAGACATCCCTTACACGTTGTCTATGAAATGTAAGTCAGCCCATCCTCCTATTTAGATAGTACTTATAGTAACAATGAATTCCATTGTACATATACCGACGTACACTACTAAGACGGAAGTAGAAATCTGTTCTACCTTATTTGGACAAACCGGAAAAAGTTTTGTATTTATGCAGCAAATATAACCTAAACTAACCCAATCTAGCCCTCCTAGGCCTAACACACGCTATCTGAGGTCTAATATAGTATATATGTGTGCTATACTAGGCCAAGGAATGTTTCAGTTTATTTTTTAGCTTAATTTTTACGGAAAATAAATGAAATGAATATTACCATATTCTACTATCTTATTGATTAGTACAACAAATTTGTACTAAGGTGCACATAGTAATAAATAGTGCAATCTAAACAAGAAATACAAACAACAACGCTGTAAATGGTTCACCCACGTACTACAAACACAAATAATCGCCAACAGATCCTAAACACCTAACCTAACCTAACCTATGCCTATATTTATATATATACAATATGCTAATATAGCATAATATTAATTTATATTTGAAAAATTCCCGTTTTGAATGAACAGCATGTAAAAGCTTATGAATGCGTCTTTGGTGTCGACCGCTGGATGTAATGGACTTGAGTCGAGGACGGGTTGGAATTTATACCCATTCCAAAGTTCGAAGTTCAAAACTGAACCGCGTACTTTAAATGGGGCGAATCAAGAGCCAGTTAAAGAGGAAGTTTCAATCTCACATATTTTGGGATTGACGCTTCTAGTAATAATTGAAACTACGACGTTGTTACAACGTTCCAATAAGGTTTTAACACCTGACAATTGTACCAATATAGCAACATGTAACAACGCTCTAATACGTCATAAAAACGTTATAACAAAATTAAACAACTTTATTACAAGTTTAACAAAGGAATCATTGGGACCGTTACGTTGTGTATTTGCAGGGATAAATCTTAATAATATTTTAGCCTTAATCCATATTTTTATATATTCATTGATTTGCTTAACATCATTAAGATGTCTCCGAGATCTTTTTCATTCAGACCTGGGAATGTCAACATCCTCCAGCTGATGTCCGGAACGGTATTATTTTTACCTATACTGAGAACTGTATATTTCTCAGTATTTAACTGCATATGTCAAACATGCATCTATTTTGAAAGCTTGCCAAGATCACCTATATTTCCCTAGATCTAGATTTAGCCTGTCTAGATTCCCGCCCTATTTTTTAATTATCTACAGATTCTTACCCCTGCAGCACCTGGGGCCCCCTGCAGCACCAGGGGCCCCCTGCAGCACCTGGGGCCCCCCTGCAGCACCAGGGGGTCCCCCTGCAGCACCTGGGGCCCCCCTGCAGCACCTGGGGCCTCCCCTGCAGCACCTGGGGCCCCCCTGCAGCACCTGGGCCCCCCTGCAGCACCTGGGGCCCCCCTGCAGCACCTGGGCCCCCTGCAGCGCCAGGGGTCCCCCTGCAGCACCTGGGGCCCCCCTGCAGCACCTGGGGCCCCCCTGCAGCACCTGGGGCCCCCCTACAGCACCAGGGGTCCCCCTGCAGGACCTGGGGCCCCCCTGCAGCACCAGGGGTCCCCCTGCAGCACCTGGGGCCCCCCTGCAGCACCAGGGGTCCCCCTGCAGCACCTGGGGCCCCCCTGCAGCACCTGGGGCCCCCCTACAGCACCAGGGGTCCCCCTGCAGCACCTGGGGCCCCCCTACAGCACCAGGGGTCCCCCTGCAGCACCTGGGGCCCCCCTACAGCACCAGGGGTCCCCCTGCAGCACCTGGGGCCCCCCCTGCAGCACCTGGGGCCCCCCTGCAGCACCTGGGGCCCCCCTGCAGCACCAGGGGCCCCCCTGCAGCACCTGGGGCCCCCCCTGCAGCACCTGGGGCCCCCCTGCAGCACCAGGGGCCCCCCTGCAGCACCTGGGGCCCCCCTTGCAGCACCTGGGGCCCCCCCCTGCAGCACCTGGGGGCCCCCCCTGCAGCACCTGGGGCCCCCCCTGCAGCACCTGGGGCCCCCCCTACAGCACCAGGGGTCCCCCTGCAGCACCTGGGGCCCCCCTGCAGCACCTGGGGCCCCCCTACAGCACCAGGGGTCCCCCTGCAGCACCTGGGGCCCCCCTACAGCACCAGGGGTCCCCCTGCAGCACCTGGGGCCCCCCTGCAGCACCTGGGGCCCCCCTGCAGCACCTGGGGCCCCCCTGCAGCACCAGGGGCCCCCCTGCAGCACCAGGGTAAGGTATATGTCTCTCAGCACAAGCGCTTTCAAACCTCTCAGGTCTCCTTCACACCTTTTCCCACCACTTTGTGGAGTTTGGACCCCATATGACTACTTACTCGCTTCTGGACCCCCACAATCACGTTCTCACCTGTGGACCCCCACAATCACCTTCTCACCTGTGGACCCCCACAATCACGTTCTCACCTGTGGACCCCCACAATCACGTTCTCACCTGTGGACCCCCACAATCACGTTCTCACCTGTGGACCCCTACAATCACGTTCTCACCTGTGGACCCCTACAATCACGTTCTCACCTGTGGACCCCTACAAAAGATCGAGGACGCAAAATTAACAACAATCAACTACAAGCGGCATGTAAATGATAACACGGCACAATCACTTCAGCAACCTCACAGAGGGTTAACATTTTGTCAGCGTACAATACATATTATTACTGCCATGGTCCCCTTGCACTCCGTTTGGGAACCAGAGACCCTTCAAAAGGGAGGCCTGGTCGAGGACCGGGCCGCGGGGACGCTAAGCCCCGAAATCATCTCAAGATAATCTCAAGATAACCGCTACTGAAGCCTTGAGCTTCACTCTTCCACTCCACCGGCCCAACCGCTTGGGGCTGGACGGTAGAGCGATGGCTCGCTTCATGCAGGTCGGCGATCAATCCCCGACCGTCCAAGTGGTTAGGCACCATTCCTTCACCCCGTCCCATCTCAAATCCTTACCCTGACCCCTTCCCAAGTGCTATATAGTCGTAATGGTTTGGCGCTTTCCCCCTGATTATTCCCTTCACCCATTGTCCAGCCAGTTGACCCAGTCGAGGCAGTACGCAGGAGTAAAAACTAATTAAGGCTGTTAACGTTAAATTAGTGCTGATTAAACGTTAAATTAACCTTACCAGCGATGACTCGACGTTAGTCTTGTATACTGTGGCCAGTGTGTGTGGCATACTGTGGCCAGTGTGTGTGGCATACTGTGGCCAGTGTATGTGGTATACTGTGGCCAGTGTGTGGTACACTGTGGCCAGTGTGTGGTACACTGTGGCCAGTGTGTGGTACACTGTGGCCAGTGTGTAGTACACTGTGGCCAGTGTGTAGTACACTGTGGCCAGTGTGTAGTATACTGTGGCCAGTGTGTAGTACACTGTGGCCAGTGTGTGGTATACTGTGGCCAGTGTGTGGTACACTGTGGCCAGTGTGTGGTACACTGTGGCCAGTGTGTAGTACACTGTGGCCAGTGTGTAGTACACTGTGGCCAGTGTGTAGTATACTGTGGCCAGTGTGTAGTATACTGTGGCCAGTGTGTAGTATACTGTGGCCAGTGTGTGGTACACTGTGGCCAGTGTGTAGTACACTGTGGCCAGTGTGTAGTACACTGTGGCCAGTGTGTAGTACACTGTGGCCAGTGTGTAGTATACTGTGGCCAGTGTGTAGTATACTGTGGCCAGTGTGTAGTATACTGTGGCCAGTGTGTGGTACACTGTGACCAGTGTGTAGTACACTGTGGCCAGTGTGGTACACTGTGGCCAGTGTGTAGTATACTGTGGCCAGTGTGTAGTATACTGTGGCCAGTGTGTGGTACACTGTGGCCAGTGTGTGGTACACTGTGGCCAGTGTGTGGTATACTGTGGCCAGTGTGTAGTATACTGTGGCCAGTGTGTAGTACACTGTGGCCAGTGTGTAGTACACTGTGGCCAGTGTGTGGTATACTGTGGCCAGTGTGTAGTATACTGTGGCCAGTGTGTGGTATACTGTGGCCAGTGTGTAGTATACTGTGGCCAGTGTGTAGTACACTGTGGCCAGTGTGTAGTACACTGTGGCCAGTGTGTAGTACACTGTGGCCAGTGTGTGGTACACTGTGGCCAGTGTGTGGTACACTGTGGCCAGTGTGTAGTACACTGTGGCCAGTGTGTGGTACACTGTGGCCAGTGTGTGGTACACTGTGGCCAGTGTGTAGTACACTGTGGCCAGTGTGTAGTACACTGTGGCCAGTGTGTAGTATACTGTGGCCAGTGTAGTATACTGTGGCCAGTGTGTGGTACACTGTGACCAGTGTGTAGTACACTGTGGCCAGCGTGTAGTACACTGTGGCCAGTGTGTAGTATACTGTGGCCAGTGTGTAGTATACTGTGGCCAGTGTGTAGTACACTGTGGCCAGTGTGTAGTACACTGTGGCCAGTGTGTGGTACACTGTGGCCAGTGTGTGGTACACTGTGGCCAGTGTGTAGTACACTGTGGCCAGTGTGTGGTACACTGTGGCCAGTGTGTAGTACACTGTGGCCAGTGTGTGGTACACTGTGGCCAGTGTGTGGTACACTGTGGCCAGTGTGTGGTACACTGTGGCCAGTGTGTGGTACACTGTGGCCAGTGTGTGGTACACTGTGGCCAGTGTGTGGTATACTGTGGCCAGTGTGTAGTATACTGTGGCCAGTGTGTAGTACACTGTGGCCAGTGTGTAGTACACTGTGGCCAGTGTGTGGTATACTGTGGCCAGTGTGTAGTATACTGTGGCCAGTGTGTGGTATACTGTGGCCAGTGTGTAGTATACTGTGGCCAGTGTGTAGTACACTGTGGCCAGTGTGTAGTACACTGTGGCCAGTGTGTAGTACACTGTGGCCAGTGTGTGGTATACTGTGGCCAGTGTGTAGTACACTGTGGCCAGTGTGTGGTATACTGTGGCCAGTGTGTAGTATACTGTGGCCAGTGTGTAGTACACTGTGGCCAGTGTGTGGTACACTGTGGCCAGTGTGTAGTATACTGTGGCCAGTGTGTAGTATACTGTGGCCAGTGTGTGGTACACTGTGGCCAGTGTGTAGTACACTGTGGCCAGTGTGTAGTATACTGTGGCCAGTGTGTGGTACACTGTGGCCAGTGTGTAGTACACTGTGGCCAGTGTGTAGTACACTGTGGCCAGTGTGTAGTACACTGTGGCCAGTGTGTGGTATACTGTGGCCAGTGTGTAGTACACTGTGGCCAGTGTGTAGTATACTGTGGCCAGTGTGTAGTATACTGTGGCCAGTGTGTGGTACACTGTGGCCAGCGTGTAGTACACTGTGGCCAGCGTGTAGTACACTGTGGCCAGCGTGTAGTACACTGTGGCCAGTGTGTAGTACACTGTGGCCAGTGTGTAGTACACTGTGGCCAGTGTGTAGTATACTGTGGCCAGTGTGTAGTATACTGTGGCCAGTGTGTAGTATACTGTGGCCAGTGTGTGGTACACTGTGGCCAGTGTGGTACACTGTGGCCAGTGTGTAGTATACTGTGGCCAGTGTGTAGTATACTGTGGCCAGTGTGTGGTACACTGTGGCCAGCGTGTAGTACACTGTGGCCAGCGTGTAGTACACTGTGGCCAGTGTGTAGTATACTGTGGCCAGCGTGTAGTATACTGTGGCCAGTGTGTAGTATACTGTGGCCAGTGTGTGGTACACTGTGGCCAGCGTGTAGTACACTGTGGCCAGTGTGTAGTACACTGTGGCCAGTGTGTAGTATACTGTGGCCAGTGTGTAGTATACTGTGGCCAGTGTGTATTACCCTCATGCCTCCCTAGCATCACCACCACTCACACTTGGGGTGACCCATCCTATACACTCGTGAAGGGAACCTCGCTGAGAAAGTACAACAAATTTTTGATAAACTGAATTCCTTGAAAATGTCTTGTCTGTGGGTGAGCTAGGAAGGTTACTTAGGAATGTTATTTATTTATTTATATACAAGAAGTATATATTGGGGGTTAACAGAGAACATGGAAATTTAGTTGATTTACATTCTAGTAAAGCCACTCGCACGCATGGCGTTTCGGGCAAGGCTCTGATAGCCCTGATCTAAAGAGTACCTCCAAATATTCATGACATTCTTAGATAAGTTTATGCCAAGCATCAGCTAATTTTATAAATAGCCGCTGGTACATGCAGACAAGGCCAACTGGTCTCTTTTACTCCCCAAGCCCGGCCCGAGGCCAGGCTTGACTTGTGAGAGTTTGGTCCACCAGGCTGTTGCTTGGAGCGGCCCGCAGGCCCACATACCCATCACAGCCCCGTTGGTCCGGTACTCCTTGAAGATAACTATCTAGTTTCCTCTTGAAGACTTTCCCTTTTGTTCCGGCAATATTTCTTATATTTGCTGGGAGGATATTGAACAACCGCGGACCTCTGATGTCAATACACGTTCTCTGATTGTGCCTATGGCACCTTTGCTCTTCCCTGGCCGTGTTCTGCACTTCCTTCCATATCGTTCACTCAGGTATGTTATTTTGCTGAGTAAATTTGGGACCGGGCCTTCCTGTATTTTCCATGTATGTGTTATTTAATACCTCTCTCGTCTCCTTTCTTGAGAGTACATTTTGAGAGCTTGGAGACGGTGCCTATAGTTCAGGTACTTTATCATGTCTATGTCTGCTGTCTATGACATGAAACTGTCACTTGTATTTTTGTCCATATTTTATTTTTTTGAGAATAAGGAAAAGCAGTGGTGCAAGGAATGTACCCTGAGGTACAGAGCTTTTAACTATACTTGGACTCGATTTTATTTGATTAACTGTTACTCTTTGCGTTTGGTTTAGTAGAAAACTTAACTGTTCCTGTTATTCCTATTGACCTCAGAGTAAGGACTATCACTCACATTTATCAAATGCCTTGGCAAAGTCCGTGTATACCAGTTCTACATTTTATTGTTCTTGTAATGCCTCGGTGATTTTATCGTAGTGGTCAAGTAGCTGTGAGAGGCATGATCTTCTCGCACTAAATCCATGTTGACCTGGCTTGTGAAGGTCATTGGTCTCTATAATACTGAACATCTGACTCCTGATCACTCTCTCAAATACTTTTATTATGTGGGACGTTAGTGCAACTGGTCAAGGTTATACCATTTCTGGCAAAGTTCTTTGGCAATGCTTTGCTCCTTCTCTTGTGTAGAGGGGCTATATCTGCTGATTTAAGCGCTTCTGGTATTTCCCTCTCGAGCCCAAGCTCTTCCTCCACTTGTCAGACTACAAACTCTGTGACACACCTTTAATGTATCCTCTAGAACACTATATTGTTGAATGTGAAACCGTAAAAGATTTTAGACCTCCTGGCCTCTTGTACCACCAACTGTGTAACTATTTCATTGACTCAGGTGTTCTGGACGACATCCTAACAATTTATCCAAAATTTGCTTGTCCATTTTAAAGACTGAAGAACAATTTTATTTATATTATTTTTAAGTTGCATCTCTTATAAACCGATTTCTATTGTGTGGCAGTGCACAAGAGAAAGATGATTTGACATATTCATACATTAAAACATTGATTGTAACCATGATATATATATATATATATATATATATATATATATATATATATATATATATATATATATATATATATATATATATGTGGCAGTGCACAAGAGAAAGATGATTTGACATATTCATACATTAAAACATTGATTGTAACCATGAGATATATATATATATATATATATATATATATATATATATATATATATATATATACATATATATATATATATATATATATATATATATATATATATATATATATATATATATATATATATATAATGTACCTAGTAGCCAGAACACACTTCTCGGCCTACTATGCAAGGCCCGATTTGCCTAATAAGCGAAGTTTTCCTGAATTAATATATTTTCTCTAATTTTTTTCTTATGAAATGATAAAGCTACCCATTTCATTATGTATGAGGTCAATTTTTTTTTATTGGAGTTCAAATTAACGTAGATATATGACCGAACCTAACCAACCCTACCTAACCTATCTTTATAGGTTAGGTTAGGTTAGGTAGCCGAAAAAGGTAGGTTAGGTTAGGTAGGTTAGGTAGTCGAAAAACAATTATTTCATGAAAACTTGGCTTATTAGGCAAATCGGGCCTTGCATAGTAGGATGAGAAGTGCGTTCTGGCTACTAGGTACATTATATATATATATATATATATATATATATATATATATATATATATATATATATATATATATATATATGTCGTACCTAGTAGCCAGAACACACTTCTCGGCCTACTATGCAAGGCCCGATTTGCCTAATAAGCCAAGTTTTCATGAATTGTTTTTCGACTACCTAACCTACCTAACCTAACCTAACCTAACTTTTTTGGCTACCTAACCTAACCTATAGAGATAGGTTAGGTTAGGTTAGGTAGGGTTGGTTAGGTTCGGTCATATATCTACATTAATTTTAACACCAATAAAAAAAATTGACCTCATACATAATGAAATGGGTAGCTTTATCATTTCATAAGAAAAAAAAGAGAAAATATATTAATTCAGGAAAACTTGGCTTATTAGGCAAATCGGGCCTTGCATAGTAGGCCGAGAAGTGTGTTCTGGCTACTAGGTACGACATATATATATATATATATATATATATATATATATATATATATATATATATATATATATATATATATGTCGTACCTAGTAGCCAGAACTCACTTCTCAGCCTACTATTCAAGGCCCGATTTGCCTGATAAGCCAAGTTTTCCTGAATTAATATATTTACTATAATTTTTTTCTTATGAAATGATAAAGCAACCCTTTTCTCTATGTATGAGGTCAATTTTTTTTTATTGGAGTTAAAATTAACGTAGATATATGACCGAACCTAACCAACCCTACCTAACCTAACCTAACCTATATTTATAGGTAAGGTTAGGTTAGGTAGCCAAAAAAAGCTAAGTTAGGTTAGGTTAGGTAGGTTAGGTAGACGAAAAAACATTAATTCATGAAAACTTGGCTTATTAGGCAAATTGGGCCTTGAATAGTAGGCTGAGAAGTGCGTTCTGGCTATTAGGTACGACATATATATATATATATATATATGTTTCATTGAATATGACCGCATATTCTGTATTTATTATTTTTTGGTTTAGGGCTTCTATCCCTCTAACTATTTTCTTAGCATCAGGGCTTAATTGGAATAGGAGTTCTCCAAAACTCATTTTCGTACTTTTAAGGTGAAGAAAAGAAGTGATTTACTATAGAGTGTATTACACTTATTGGTATAATTTGCACGACGTCAATCGAAATTACGTCGTGCAAATTATACCAATAAGTGTAATACACTCTATAGTAAATCACTTCTTTTCTTCACCTTAAAAGTACGAAAATGAGTTTTGGAGAACTCCTATTACAATTAAGCCCTGATGCTAAGAAAATAGTTAGAGGGATAGAAGCCCTAAACCAAAAAATAATAAATACAGAATATGCGGTCATATTCAATGAAACATGTTTGAAAGAAAACCTGCTGCCAGTATACACCAATATATATATATATATATATATATATATATATATATATATATATATATATATATATATATATATATATATATATATATATATATCGTACCTAGTAGCCAGAACGCACTTCTCATCCTACTATGCAAGGCCCGATTTGCCTAATAAGCCAAGTTTTCATGAAATAATTGTTTTTCGACTACCTAACCTACCTAACCTAACCTACCTTTTTCGGCTACCTAACCTAACCTAACCTATAAAGATAGGTTAGGTAGGGTTGGTTAGGTTCGGTCATATATCTACGTTAATTTGAACTCCAATAAAAAAAAATTGACCTCATACATAATGAAATGGGTAGCTTTATCATTTCATAAGAAAAAAATTAGAGAAAATATATTAATTCAGGAAAACTTCGCTTATTAGGCAAATCGGGCCTTGCATAGTAGGCCAAAAACTGCGTTCTGGCTACTAGGTACGACATTATATATATATATATATATATATATATATATATATATATATATATATATATATATATAATATATATATATATATATATATATATATATATATTAGTATATTTTGGTAGCAGTCTTTCCTGTAGACATATATTATTAAATATGACCGAAAAAGTAAGATTAATAATTCTAACACGAATTTTCTCAATCTTTCGTACATTTCTTTTCACTGTTGGAGGTAAATCAAAAATCAATTCTCCAAAATTCATTTTTATTTCTAGTCTGACGCGACACGAGCGCGATTCGTAAAACTTATTACATTTTCAAAGACTTTTAGTTTACAAATACACAACTGAATAGAACTTACGTTCTATTCAGTTGTGTATTTGTAAACTAAAAGTCTTTCAAAATGTAATAAGTTTTACGAAACGCGCTCGTGTCGCGTCAGACTAGAAATAAAAATGAATTTTGGAGAATTGTTTTTTCGATTTACCTCCAACAGTGAGAAGAAATGTACGAAAGATTGAGAAAATTCGTGTTAGAATTATTAATCTTACTTTTTCGGTCATATTTAATAATACATATATATATATATATATATATATATATATATATATATATATATATATATATATATATATATATATATATATATATATGTGCTTCAGCCTACAGTTTAGACCTATTGTCTTGTGTATGACCCTCTGTCCTGTGTGACAGTGAATACCAGCATTATCCTCACTCTAATAAGACTTAATTAAAATCCTCAGATTAGGCAAAATTATAAATAAATTTTATCAATAAGGTAGCCACCACCACCAGGGGCGGGCCACCACCACCAGGGGCGGGCCACCACCACCAGGGGCGGGCCACCACCACCAGGGGCGGGCCACCACCACCAGGGGCGGGCCACCACCACCAGGGGCGGGCCACCACCACCAGGGGCGGGCCACCACCACCAGGGTCGGGCCACCACCACCAGTGGCGGGCCACCACCACCAGGGGATGGCCACCACCACCAGGGGCGGGCCACCACCACCAGGGGCGGGCCACCACCACCAGGGGCGGGCCACCACCACCAGGGTCGGGCCACCACCACCAGGGGCGGGCCACCACCACCAGGGTCGGGCCACCACCACCAGGGGCGGGCCACCACCACCAGGGGCGGGCCACCACCACCAGGGGCGGGCCACCACCACCAGGGTCGGGCCACCACCACCAGGGGCGGGCCACCACCACCAGGGGCGGGCCACCACCACCAGGGGCGGGCCACCACCACCAGGGGCGGGCCACCACCACCAGGGTCGGGCCACCACCACCAGTGGCGGGCCACCACCACCAGGGGCGGGCCACCACCACCAGTGGCGGGCCACCACCACCAGGGGCGGGCCACCACCACCAGGGGCGGGCCACCACCACCAGGGGCGGGCCACCACCAAGGGCGGGCCACCAGGGGCGGGCCACCACCACCAGGGGCGGGCCACCACCACCAGGGGCGGGCCACCACCACCAGGGGCGGGCCACCACCACCAGGGGCGGGCCACCACCACCAGGGGCGGGCCACCACCACCAGGGGCGGGCCACCACCACCAGGGTCGGGCCACCACCACCAGTGGCGGGCCACCACCACCAGGGGCGGGCCACCACCACCAGGGGCGGGCCACCACCACCAGGGGCGGGCCACCACCACCAGGGTCGGGCCACCACCACCAGTGGCGGGCCACCACCACCAGGGGCGGGCCACCACCACCAGTGGCGGGCCACCACCACCAGGGGCGGGCCACCACCACCAGGGGCGGGCCACCACCACCAGGGGCGGGCCACCACCAGGGGCGGGCCACCAGGGGCGGGCCACCACCAGGGCCGGGCCACCAGGGGCGGGCCACCACCAGGGGCGGGCCACCAGGGGCGGGCCACCACCACCAGGGGCGGGCCACCACCACCAGGGGCGGGCCACCACCACCAGGGGCGGGCCACCAGGGGCGGGCCACCACCAGGGGCGGGCCACCAGGGGCGGGCCACCAGGGGCGGGCCACCAGGGGCGGGCCATATGGAGATGAAGGTGTGGGTGTTGACTGGGATGAGTGACGCGTCATTACGGGCCGACCATGACGCGGTCGCAGGTAATCAAATCAATGTCACTCACACCAGGTAATTCAATTTCTTTTGTTGATACGCGAGCGCGCACGCACGCACGCGTTTACATACGCCCAGAAGAACACAAGATGGTGTTCTTAATTAGTTGACGGAACTCCCTGGCCTTGGTGGGGGGGGAGGTTGGTGGGGGGGGGAGGTTGGTGGGGGGGAGGTTGGTGGGGGGGAGGTTGGTGGGGGGGAGGTTGGTGGGGGGGGGGAAGGTTGGTGTGGGGGGGGGGAGTAAGGTTGGTGTGGGGGGGGGAAGGTTGGTGTGGGGGGGGGGAAGGGGGCTGTGTGGGGGGGGGGCGAGGTAAGGTGCAGAAGAGGGTGTCCCTCGACCAATCACCTCTTCTCATTACATGGAGATGATGCAGCAGAGACCCCCCCCCTCCCGCCCACCCTGGGGAGCCAACCCCCCCCCCCTGAGTATAACGAGGTATACCCCAGCATAACCACACGGGAGTAACGAGCAATATCCCAGAATAACGGGTAAGGCGACACTAATGATCGCCTCCACCGGTGGACACAGCCGGACACACACACACACACACACACGCACACACA
>NC_091158.1:5236855-5303289 GCF_040958095.1 Procambarus clarkii
TGCCCTTATCTACCCTGTCGATTCCCTTGAGAATCTTGAATGTGGTGATCATGTCCCCCCCTAACTCTTCTGTCTTCCAACGAAGTGAGGTTTAAGTCCCGTAGTCTCTCCTCGTAGCTCATACCTCTCAGCTCGGGTACTAGTCTGGTGGCAAACCTTTGAACCTTTTCCAGTTTAGTCTTATGCTTGACTAGATATGGACTCCATGCTGGTGCCGCATACTCCAGGATTGGTTTGACATATGTGGTATATAATGTTCTGAAAGATTCCTTACACAAGTTTCTAAATGCCGTTCATATGTTAGCCAACCTGGCATATACTGCTGATGTTATCCTCTTGATATGAGCTTCAGGGGACAGGTCTGGTGTGATATCAACCCCCAGGTCTTTCTCTCTCTCTCTCTGACTCTTGAAGTATCTCATCTCCCAAATGATACCTTGTATCTGGTCTCCTGCTTCCTACCCCTATCTTCATTACATTACATTTGCTTGGGTTAAACTCTAACAGCCATTTGTTCGACCATTCCTGCAGCTTGTCCAGGTCTCCTTGAAGCCTCAAGCTGTCCTCCTCTGTCTTAATCCTTCTCATAATTTTGGCGTCGTCAGCAAACAATGAGAGGAATGAGTCTATACCCTCTGGGAGATCATTTCCGTATATCAGAAACAGGATAGGTCCAAGCACAGAGCCCTGTGGGACTCCACTGGTGACTTCACGCCATTCTGAGGTCTCACCCCTCACAGTAACTCTCTGCTTCCTATTGCTTAGGTACTCCCTTATCCACTGGAGCGCCCTACCAGTTACTCCTGCCTGTTTCTCCAGCTTATGCATCAACATTTTATGGGGTACTGTGTCAAAGGCTTTCCGACAGTCCAAAAAAATGCAGTCCGCCCATCCTTCTCTTTCTTGCTTAATCTTTGTCACCTGATCGTAGAATTCTATCAAGCCTGTAAGGCAAGATTTACCCTCCCTGAACCCATGTTGATGGGTTGTCACGAAGTCTCTTCACTCCAGATGTGTTACTAGGTTTTTTCTCACAATCTTCTCCATCACCTTGCAAACACACACAAACACATCCCTGTGTGTGTTTGTGTGTGTGTAGTCACCTATTTGTGCCTGCCGGATCGAGCGTCGACTCTTGGATCCCGCCTTTCGAGCCATCGGTTGTTTACAGCAATGACTCCTGTCCCATTTCCTTATCGTCTCTAGTTTTATAATTATGAATAGTATTTGCTTCCACAACCTGTTCCCCAAGTGCATTCCATTTTTCCACTACTCTCACGCTAAAAGAAAACTTCCTAACATCTCTGTGACTCATCTGAGTTTCCAGTTTCCACCCATGTCCCCTCGTTCTGTTAGTATTACGTGTGAACATTTCATCTATTTCCACTTTGTCAATTCCCCTGAGTATTTTATATGTTCCTATCATATCTCCTCTCTCCCTTCTTTTCTCTAGTGTCGTAAGGTTCAGTTCCCTCAGACGTTCTTCATATCCCATCCCTCGTAACTCTGGGACAAGCCTCGTCGCAAACCTCTGAACCTTCTCTAGTTTCGTTATGTGTTTCTTCAGGTGGGGACTCCATGATGGCGCGACATACTCTAAGACTGGTCTCACATAGGCAGTGTAAAGCGCCCTAAAAGCCTCCTCATTTAGGTTTCTGAATGAAGTTCTAATTTTCGCCAGTAAATTGTGTGTGTGTGTGTGTGTGTGTGTGTGTGTGTGTGTGTGTGTGTGTGTGTGTGTGTGTGTGTGTGTGTGTGTGTGTGCGTGCGTGCGTGCGTGCGTGCGTGCGTGCGTGCGTGCGTGCGTGCGTGTGCGTGTGCGCGCGCGTGTGCCTGCCTGCCTACCTGACTCAATATTCAACACAGGAGTCGTCTCATTTGCTGCCTCACAACACAAATTCAGACACAAGTGTACGCTATCACACTTCCCTCCCTCCCACCCCCACCTCCTCCTCTTCCTTCCCCCTTTCCCTCTTCCCTCCCTCACCGTTTCTCCCTCTCTGCTGCCCCCCCCTTCCCCCCTCTAACCCCACCCCTGCTCGTGACATGTCGCCCCTGGTACACCATAGGCAGATCGATTCACATCAGCTCCACCATGCCCGGGATTCGAACCCACGACCTCTAAATTGTGAAGAGACGTGGGAGTGTTGGTGGGGGTGTTGGTAGGGGGTGTAGGTGGGGGTTTAGGTGGAGGTGTACGTAGGGGGTGTAGGTAGGGGGTGTAGGTAGGGGGTTTAGGTGGTGTAGGTAGGTGGTGTAGGTAGGGGGTGTAGGTGGGGGTGTAGGTGGGGGTGAAGGTGGGGGTGTAGGTGGGGGTGTAGGTGGGGGTGTAGGTGGGGGTGTAGGTGTAGGTGGGGGTGTAGGTGTAGGTGGGGGTGTAAGTGAGGGTGTAGGTAGGGGTGTAGGTGGGCGTGTGTAGGTGGGGGGTGTAGGTGGGGGGTGTAGATGGGGGGTGTAGGGGGGTGTAGGTGGTGTGTGTGTGCGGGTGTAGGTAGGGGTGTAGGTGGGGGGTGTAAGTGAGGGTGTAGGTGGGGGTGCAGGTGGGGGTGCAGGTGGGGGGTGCAGGTGGGGGGTGCAGGTGGGGGGTGCAGGTGGGGGGTGCAGGTGGGGGGTGCAGGTGGGGGGTGTAGGTGGGGGTGCAGGTGGGGGGTGCAGGTGGGGGGTGTAGGTGGGGGTGTAGGTGGGGGTGTAGGTGAGGGTGTAGGTGAGGGTGTAGGTGGGTGGTGTAGGTGGAGGGTGTAAGTGAGGGTGTAAGGGAGGGTGTAGGTGGGGGTGTAGGTGGGGGTGTAAGTGAGGGTGTTGGTGGGGGTGCAGGTGGGGGGTGCAGGTGGGGGTGTAGGTAGGGGGTGTAAGTGAGGGTGCAGGTGGAGGGTGCAGGTGAGGGTGTAGGTGGGGGTATCAGGGGGGCACGGGAGATCTGAGGCAGGCGGGGGGAGGACACACAAAATTACATCATACCTCAGAGTCAAAACTTGAGAAAGTTTATTGATCAGCTGTGACTGGAGAAGGTATAGAGGTGGACGAGGGACCCCGCCAGCCTCGCGACACCTTCAGAAAGGATGAGATTGGGCCTTTGTGGCTCGAATCTAAGTTTTACCAAGTTTAATATCGCCTCGCAATGTTGTTTGGGAGCTGTAAGTTTTCCTCTCTCTCTTGCTCGCTCACTCTCTCGCTCGCTCTCTCTCTCTCTCTCTTGCTCTCTCTCTCTCTTGCTCTCTCTCTCTCTTGCTCTCTCTCTCTCTTGCTCTCTCTCTCTCTTGCTCTCTCTCTCTCTTGCTCTCTCTCTCTCTTGCTCTCTCTCTCTCTTGCTCTCTCTCTCTTTCTCGCTCTCTCTCTCTAGCTCAGTCTCTCTCTCTCTCTCTCTAGCTCAGTCTCTCTCTCTCTCTCTCTCTTGCTCTCTCTCTCTTGCTCTCTCTCACTTGCTCTCTCTCACTCTCACTCTCTCCCTCTCCCTCTCTCCCCTACCTCCTCGTACTACTGGTTACGTACAGCACGTTACCCACTAATCAAGCTACAGACTTAAGCAGACAAAGAGTAATTAAGCAGACTTGAGCAGATAAAGTGTAAAGAGTAAAGTAATTAGATTTAGAAGAGTGACGAGAAGTACCTTACCTTGCGATGATTTCGTGCCTCAACGTCCCCGCGGCCCGGTCCTCGACCAGGTCTCCTGGTTGCAAGACTGGTCAACCAGGATGTTGGACGCGGTTGCACGCAGCCTGACGCATGAGTCACAGCCTGGTTGATCAGGTAACAAGGACGGAACACAACAAGCCAACAGGAAGACTCACACAAACATAATGGCAGCATGAACACCACACGAACACACAAATACAATCGACAACATAAGTATATAAAAACCTATGGCAGGGAATCATTCAGAACAAACGTCAGACTAGAACACTTGATATGCAGCGCCAGCCTTTAATTCCAGCTTCTGAAGTGCAATAATAATAATATAGAGACGGTCCATATATATGTCACGAGACAGGTACCATATATGAGAGAGTTGAAATATGCGGACAGGTCAAGACAATTTGAAAACAATATAAAAAAGGTACGCCCAGAGGAGATATGATCACAGTATACAAGATACTGTGAGAAATTATACCACGGCCTGGTATAACTATACCATGCCTTGGGACAACCATACCATGCCCAGGAACAACCATACCATGCCCTGGTACAACCATACCATGCCCTGGAACAACCATGCCATGCCCTGGTACAACCATACCATGCCCTGGTACAACCATACCATGCCCTGGAACAACCATACCATGCCCTGGTACAACCATGCCATGCCCTGGAACAACCATACCATGCCCTGGAACAACCATACCATGCCCTGGTACAACCATACCATGCCCAGGAACAACCATACCATGCCCTGGTACAACCATACCATGCCCTGGAACAACCATACCATGCCCTGGAACAACCATACCATGCCCTAGTACAACCATACCATGCCCTGGTACAACCATGCCATGCCCTGGGACAACCATGCCATGCCCTGGGACAACCATGCCATGCCCTGGTACAACAATACCATGCCCTGGTACAACCATACCATGCCCTGGTACAACCATACCCTGCCCTGGTACAACCATACCATGCCCTGGGACAACCATGCCATGCCCTGGTACAACAATACCATGCCCTGGTACAACCATACCATGCCCTGGTACAACCATACCATGCCCTGGTACAACCATACCATGCCCTGGTACAACCATACCATGCCCTGGTACAACCATACCATGCCCTGGTACAACCATACCATGCCCTGGTACAACCATACCATGCCCTGGTACAACCATACCATGCCCTGGTACAACCATACCATGCCCTGGAACAACCATACCATGCCCTGGTACAACCATACCATGCCCTGGTACAACCATACCATGCCCTGGAACAACCATACCATGCTCTGGTACAACCATACCATGCTCTGGTACAACCATACCATGCCCTGGGACAACCATACCATGCCCTGGTACAACCATACCATGCCCTGGTACAACCATACCATGCCCTGGGACAACCATACCATGCCCTGGTACAACCATACCATGCCCTGGAACAACCATACCATGCCCTGGTACAACCATACCATGCCCTGGTACAACCATACCATGCCCTGGTACAACAATACCATGCCCTGGTACAACCATACCATGCCCTGGTACAACTATACCATGCCCTGGTACAACCATACCATGCCCTGGTACAACCAGACCATGCCCTGGTACAATCATACCATGCCCTGGTACAACCATACCATGCCATGGAACAACCATACCATGCCCTGGTACAACCATACCATGCCCTAGGACAACCACACCATGCCCTGGTACAACCATACCATGCCCTGGTACAACCATACCATGCCCTGGGACAACCATACCATACCCTGGGACAACCATACCATGCCCTGGGACAACCATACCCTGGAACAACCATACCATGCCCTGGGACAACCATACCATGCCCTGGTACAACCATACCATGTCCTGGTACAACCATACCATGCCCTGGGACAACCATACCCTGGAACAACCATACCATGCCCTGGTACAACCATACCATGCCCTGGAACAACCATACCATGCCCTGGTACAACCATACCATGCCCTGGAAAGACCATACCATGCCCTGGGACAACCATACCATGTCCTGGTACAACCATACCATGCCCTGGGACAACCATACCCTGGTACAACCATACCATGCCCTGGTACAACCATACCATGTCCTGGTATAACCATACCATGTCCTGGTACAACCATACCATGTCCTGGTACAACCATACCATGCCCTGGTACAACCATACCATGCCCTGGGACAACCATACCATGCCCTGGTACAACCATACCATGCCCTGGTACAACCATACCATGCCCTGGAAAGACCATACCATGCCCTGGGACAACCATACCATGCCCTGGTACAACCATACCATGCCCTGGTACAACCATACCATGCCCTGGAAAGACCATACCATGCCCTGGTACAACCATACCATGCCCTGGTACAACCATACCAAGCCCTGGTACAACCATACCATGCCCGGGTCTAGTAACAGTTTTTCAAGTATCAAGTTTCATCCCTTTCAGGCTGTTCGTTTTTTGTTTCCTTATTCTAGGTATTGTAGCGTGCCCCATGCCCCTCCTGGCTCACAGTAACCGTGCCCCATGCCCCTCCTGGCTCACAGTAACCGTGCCCCATGCCCCTCCTGGCTCACAGTAACCGTGCCCCATGCCCCTCCTGGCTCACAGTAACCGTGCCCCATGCCCCTCCTGGCTCACAGTAACCGTGCCCCATGCCCCTCCTGGCTTCACAGTAACCGTGCCCCATGCCCCTCCTGGCTCACAGTAACCGTGCCCCATGCCCCTCCTGGCTCACAGTAACCGTGCCCCATGCCCCTCCTGGCTTCACAGTAACCGTGCCCCATGCCCCTCCTGGCTTCACAGTAACCGTGCCCCATGCCCCTCCTGGCTCACAGTAACCGTGCCCCATGCCCCTCCTGGCTCACAGTAACCGTGCCCCATGCCCCTCCTGGCTCACAGTAACCGTGCCCCATGCCCCTCCTGGCTTCACAGTAACCGTGCCCCATGCCCCTCCTGGCTCACAGTAACCGTGCCCCATGCCCCTCCTGGCTCACAGTAACCGTGCCCCATGCCCCTCCTGGCTCACAGTAACCGTGCCCCATGCCCCTCCTGGCTCACAGTAACCGTGCCCCATGCCCCTCCTGGCTCACAGTAACCGTGCCCCATGCCCCTCCTGGCTCACAGTAACCGTGCCCCATGCCCCTCCTGGCTCACAGTAACCGTGCCCCATGCCCCTCCTGGCTCACAGTAACCGTGCCCCATGCCCCTCCTGGCTCACAGTAACCGTGCCCCATGCCCATCCTGGCTCACAGTAACCGTGCCCCATGCCCCTCCTGGCTCACAGTAACCGTGCCCCATGCCCCTCCTGACTCACAGTAACCGTGCCCCATGTCCCCTCCTGGCTTCACAGTAACCGTGCCCCATGCCCCTCCTGGCTCACAGTAACCGTGCCCCATGCCCCTCCTGGCTCACAGTAACCGTGCCCCATGCCCCTCCTGGCTTCACAGTAACCGTGCCCCATGCCCCTCCTGGCTCACAGTAACCGTGCCCCATGCCCCTCCTGGCTCACAGTAACCGTGCCCCATGCCCCTCCTGGCTCACAGTAACCGTGCCCCATGCCCCTCCTGGCTTCACTGTAACCGTGCCCCCATGCCCGTCCTGGCTCACAGTAACAACGTGCCCCATGCCCCTCCTGGTTCACAGTAACAACGTGCCCCATGCCCCTCCTGGCTCACAGTAACCGTGCCCCATGCCCCTCCTGGCTCACAGTAACCGTGCCCCATGCCCCTCCTGGCTCACAGTAACAACGTGCCCCATGCCCCTCCTGGCTCACAGTAACAACGTGCCCCATGCCCCTCCTGGCTCACAGTAACCGTGCCCCATGCCCCTCCTGGTTCACAGTAACAACGTGCCCCATGCCCCTCCTGGTTCACAGTAACCGTGCCCCATGCCCCTCCTGGCTCACAGTAACCGTGCCCCATGCCCCTCCTGGCTCACAGTAACCGTGCCCCATGCCCCTCCTGGCTCACAGTAACCGTGCCCCATGCCCCTCCTGGCTCACAGTAACCGTGCCCCATGCCCCTCCTGGCTCACAGTAACCGTGCCCCATGCCCCTCCTGGCTCACAGTAACCGTGCCCCATGTCCCTCCTGGCTTCACAGTAACCGTGCCCCATGCCCCTCCTGGCTCACAGTAACCGTGCCCCATGCCCCTCCTGGCTCACAGTAACCGTGCCCCATGCCCCTCCTGGCTCACAGTAACCGTGCCCCATGCCCCTCCTGGCTCACAGTAACCGTGCCCCATGCCCCTCCTGGCTCACAGTAACCGTGCCCCATGCCCCTCCTGGCTCACAGTAACCGTGCCCCATGCCCCTCCTGGCTTCACAGTAACCGTGCCCCATGCCCCTCCTGGCTCACAGTAACCGTGCCCCATGCCCCTCCTGGCTCACAGTAACCGTGCCCCATGCCCCTCCTGGCTTCACAGTAACCGTGCCCCATGCCCCTCCTGGCTCACAGTAACCGTGCCCCATGCCCCTCCTGGCTCACAGTAACCGTGCCCCATGCCCCTCCTGGCTCACAGTAACCGTGCCCCATGCCCCTCCTGGCTCACAGTAACCGTGCCCCATGCCCCTCCTGGCTCACAGTAACCGTGCCCCATGCCCCTCCTGGCTCACAGTAACCGTGCCCCATGCCCCTCCTGGCTCACAGTAACCGTGCCCCATGCCCCTCCTGGCTCACAGTAACCGTGCCCCATGCCCCTCCTGGCTCACAGTAACCGTGCCCCATGCCCCTCCTGGCTCACAGTAACCGTGCCCCATGCCCCTCCTGGCTCACAGTAACCGTGCCCCATGCCCCTCCTGGCTCACAGTAACCGTGCCCCATGCCCCTCCTGGCTCACAGTAACCGTGCCCCATGCCCCTCCTGGCTTCACAGTAACCGTGCCCCATGTCCCCTCCTGGCTCACAGTAACCGTGCCCCATGCCCCTCCTGGCTCACAGTAACCGTGCCCCATGCCCCTCCTGGCTCACAGTAACCGTGCCCCATGCCCCTCCTGGCTTCACAGTAACCGTGCCCCATGCCCCTCCTGGCTCACAGTAACCGTGCCCCATGCCCCTCCTGGCTCACAGTAACCGTGCCCCATGCCCCTCCTGGCTCACAGTAACCGTGCCCCATGCCCCTCCTGGCTTCACATGTAACCGTGCCCCCATGCCCCGTCCTGGCTCACAGTAACACGTGCCCCATGCCCCTCCTGGTTCACAGTAACAACGTGCCCCATGCCCCTCCTGGCTCACAGTAACCGTGCCCCATGCCCCTCCTGGCTCACAGTAACCGTGCCCCATGCCCCTCCTGGCTCACAGTAACAACGTGCCCCATGCCCCTCCTGGCTCACAGTAACAACGTGCCCCATGCCCCTCCTGGCTCACAGTAACCGTGCCCCATGCCCCTCCTGGCTTCACAGTAACAACGTGCCCCATGCCCCTCCTGGTTCACAGTAACCGTGCCCCATGCCCCTCCTGGCTCACAGTAACCGTGCCCCATGCCCCTCCTGGCTCACAGTAACCGTGCCCCATGCCCCTCCTGGCTCACAGTAACCGTGCCCCATGCCCCTCCTGGCTCACAGTAACCGTGCCCCATGCCCCTCCTGGCTCACAGTAACCGTGCCCCATGCCCCTCCTGGCTCACAGTAACCGTGCCCCATGTCCCTCCTGGCTTCACAGTAACCGTGCCCCATGCCCCTCCTGGCTTCACAGTAACCGTGCCCCATGCCCCTCCTGGCTCACAGTAACCGTGCCCCATGCCCCTCCTGGCTCACAGTAACCGTGCCCCATGCCCCTCCTGGCTTCACAGTAACCGTGCCCCATGCCCCTCCTGGCTCACAGTAACCGTGCCCCATGCCCCTCCTGGCTCACAGTAACCGTGCCCCATGCCCCTCCTGGCTTCACAGTAACCGTGCCCCATGCCCCTCCTGGCTCACAGTAACCGTGCCCCATGCCCCTCCTGGCTCACAGTAACCGTGCCCCATGCCCCTCCTGGCTTCACAGTAACCGTGCCCCATGCCCCTCCTGGCTTCACAGTAACCGTGCCCCATGCCCCTCCTGGCTCACAGTAACCGTGCCCCATGCCCCTCCTGGCTCACAGTAACCGTGCCCCATGCCCCTCCTGGCTCACAGTAACCGTGCCCCATGCCCCTCCTGGCTCACAGTAACCGTGCCCCATGCCCCTCCTGGCTCACAGTAACCGTGCCCCATGCCCCTCCTGGCTCACAGTAACCGTGCCCCATGCCCCTCCTGGCTCACAGTAACCGTGCCCCATGCCCCTCCTGGCTCACAGTAACCGTGCCCCATGCCCCTCCTGGCTCACAGTAACCGTGCCCCATGCCCCTCCTGGCTCACAGTAACCGTGCCCCATGCCCCTCCTGGCTCACAGTAACCGTGCCCCATGCCCCTCCTGGCTCACAGTAACCGTGCCCCATGCCCCTCCTGGCTCACAGTAACCGTGCCCCATGTCCCCTCCTGGCTCACAGTAACCGTGCCCCATGCCCCTCCTGGCTTCACAGTAACCGTGCCCCATGCCCCTCCTGGCTCACAGTAACCGTGCCCCATGTCCCCTCCTGGCTTCACAGTAACCGTGCCCCATGCCCCTCCTGGCTCACAGTAACCGTGCCCCATGCCCCTCCTGGCTTCACAGTAACCGTGCCCCATGCCCCTCCTGGCTCACAGTAACCGTGCCCCATGCCCTTCCTGGCTTCACAGTAACCGTGCCCCATGCCCCTCCTGGCTTCACAGTAACCGTGCCCCATGCCCCTCCTGGCTTCACAGTAACACATTGTATTATGTTATAACATTACTGTTACTGTGTGAATAGTTATTATTATTATTATTCGAATACACAAACAAATCCCACTAAGGTGATATATCAACAACATCCATTAGAGTTGGGCGGGGATTCGAACCCTCAGTCTGAGTACTGGCAAGCAACGCACCTTGCCCTGGACCACAACGTGGCATACGTGGGTATACGTGTGTATTAAATACCTCCCCCTGTGTATTTATATGTGGCGCGTGCATTGGAGAACTACTGACACCAGCGTGTATGGGGGCTCAGTGTGACCTCTTGAGTGGTCTCAATAGGGCCCTCGGAGGTCCTCTGGCGTCTGTGGAGGCCAAGGAAGCCTTTACCATGTCGTGGTGCAGCGGTAAGGTCGTCGGCTTGCTAGTACCCTGATGCAGGACTAGAATTCCTGCATTGTTACAACCGATGTTCTCATTATTATTATTATTATTATTATTATTGTATCCAGCGTTCTCGAATTAATATTACGAATGAATTTTATTTATATATATATATATATATGTGTGTGTGTGTGTGTGTACTCACCTAGTTGTACTCACCTAGTTGTGTCTGCAGGATCGAGCATTGACTCTTGGATCCCGCCTTTCGAGCATCGGTTGTTTACAGCAATGACTCCTGTCCTATTTCCCTATCATACCTGGTTTTAAAATTATGAATAGTATTTGCTTCCACAACCTGTTCCTGAAGTGCATTCCATTTCCCCACTACTCTCACGCTAAAAGAAAACTTCCTAACATCTCTGTGACTCATCTGAGTTTCAAGCTTCCATCCATGTCCTCTCGTTCTGTTACTATTCCGTGTGAACATTTCGTCTATGTCCACTCTGTCAATTCCTCTGAGTATCTTATACGTTCCTATCATGTCCCCCCTCTCCCTTCTTCTTTCTAGTGTCGTAAGGCACAATTCCCTCAGGCGCTCTTCATACCCCATCCCTCGTAGCTCTGGGACGAGTCTCGTTGCAAACCTCTGAACCTTTTCCAGTTTCATTATATGTTTCTTCAGATGGGGACTCCATGATGAGGCGGCATACTCTAAGACTGGCCTTACGTAGGCAGTGTAAAGCGCCCTAAATGCCTCCTTACTTAGGTTTCTGAATGATGTTCTAACTTTTGCCAGTGTAGAGTACGCTGCTGTCGTTATCCTATTAATATGTGCCTCAGGAGATAGATTAGGTGTTACGTCCACCCCCAGGTCTCTTTCACGCGTCGTTACAGGTAGGCTGTTCCCCTTCATTGTGTACTGTCCCTTTGGTCTCCTATCTCCTAGTCCCATTTCCATAACTTTACATTTGCTCGTGTTGAATTCTAGTAGCCATTTCTCTGACCATCTCTGCAATCTGTTCAGGTCCTCTTGGAGGATCCTGCAATCCTCATCTGTCACAACTCTTCTCATCAACGTTGCATCATCCGCAAACATCGACATGTAGGACTCTACGCCTGTAAACATGTCGTTAACATATACAAGAAATAGAATTGGTCCCAGCACCGATCCTTGTGGTACTCCACTTGTTACTGTTCGCCAGTCCGACTTCTCGCCCCTTACCGTAACTCTTTGGCTCCTTCCTGTTAGGTAGTTCCTTATCCATTCTAGGACCTTTCCCCCCACCCCCGCCTGCCTCTCGAGCTTGAACAGCAGTCTCATGTGCGGTACTGTATCAAAGGCTTTTTGGCAGTCCAGAAATATGCAGTCTGCCCAACCATCTCTGTCCTGTCTTATCCTCGTTATTTTATCATAGAATTCCAGAAGGTTTGTTAGGCACGATTTCCCTGTCCAGAACCCATGTTGATATTTGTTCACAAACCTAATGTTCTCCAGGTGTGCAACCAGTCGCAGCCTAATTATTCTTTCCAGTATTTTACAGGGGATGCTTGTCAGTGATACAGGTCTGTAGTTAAGTGCCTCCTCCCTATCTCCTTTCTTGAAGATCGGCACGACATTTGCCTTCTTCCAGCAACTGGGCAATTCTCCTGACATAAGTGACTCATTAAAGATCATTGCCAGAGGCACGCTGAGGGCCTGTGCTGCTTCTTTTAGTATCCACGGTGATACTTTGTCTGGTCCAACTGCTTTAGTTGCATCTAGAGTTGTCAACTGTTTCATTACCTCCTCTGCTGTCACCTCTATATCTGATAGTCTTTCATCTAGGGTATCCCCTTCCAACAATGGGAGCTGCTCAGGCTCGGTAGTGAACACTCCATGGAAACTGGCATTCAGTGCCTCGCAGATTTCCTTGTCACTTTCAGTATATGCCCCCTCTGTCTTCCTTAGTCTTGTCACTTGGTCGTTCACCGACATTTTTCTTCTTATATGACTGTGTAGTAACTTAGGTTGTTTTTTCGCTTTGATTGCAATATCGTTCTCATAGTCCCTTTCCGATGTTCGTCTTATGTTAATGTAATCGTTCCTAGCTCTGTTGTATCTGCTTCTGTTGTCCTCTGTTCTTTGTCTTCTGTACTTCCTCCACTCCCGTCTGCTGGCCATTTTTGCTTCCTGACACTGTCTATTAAACCATGGGTTATTATATTCCTTCTTATTTTTTCCCTTTACCGTTGGTATAAATCTCTCTTCGGCCTCCTGGCATTTCTGTATGACTAGGTCCATCATATCTTGGACTGTTTTTCCTCTAATTTCTTCCTCCCACTGCACTTCACCCAGATAGTCCCTTATCCTCATATAGTCCCCTTTCCTGTAGTCAGCTCTCCTTTCCCAGATCTCTTGTCCCATGGTCATAAGTTTGAATTCCATCATGTAGTCAAAGACTAGGACACAATGGTCACTGGCCCCTAGAGGTATTTCATGCTCTAAATTCTCGATATCTTCTACGTTCTGGGTGAAAATCAGGTCTAATAGGCTCGGTGCATCTCCTCCTCTTTCCCTTGTGTCTTCCTTCACATGTTGTGTCAGGAAATTCCTGTCTATAACATCTACTAATTTTGCTCCCCACGTTTCGTCCCCTCCATGGGGATTCCTTGATTCCCAATTTATCTCTCCATGATTTAGGTCCCCCATGATCAGCAGCTTCGCTCTCATTCTGTGGGCTAGTGTTGCTGCCTTCTGCAGTTCATCTATACATGCTTTGTTGTTGTCATCATACTCCTGCCTGGGTCTTCTACTGTTTGGTGGGGGATTGTAGATTACCAGGATCACAATCTTCCTCCCATCTACTGTCAGAGTTCCATGTATGAAGCTTGTGCACTCATTGGTAACTCGATTTCCCAGGTCTTCAAACTTCCATTTCCGCTTTATTAGGAGTGCTACTCCCCCTCCCTGTCTCTGTGTCCTCTCTTTTCGTATCACCTGGTACCCTTCAGGAAAGATTGCATCTGAGATCATGTCATTAATTTTAGTTTCCACAATTGCAACTATGTCAGGATCTGCTTCACTCACTCTTTCTTTTATCTCTTCTGCTTTATTAGATACCCCATCAGCATTGGTGTACCAAACCTTGAGATTCTTCATGGAAACTCTTGTACCAGAATTCCCCCTTTCTCTGGGGGTCTGGGGGGATCTGGGGGTTGTCTGGGGGGTGACTGGGGGCAGAGGGGATCTGGGGGATCTGGGGGGTGTCTGGGGGATGACTGGGGGCGGGGAGGGTCCGGGGGATGTCCGGGGGGATCCGGGGGGTGTCTGGGGGGGTCCGGGGGGTGTATGGGGGGTGAAAGAGTTCAGGAGGGGGGTGTTCAGAAAGAGTGCTTGGGGGGCTACTGGGGGCTGGGCTTCTAGGAAGGTAGGTAGGAGGGTCTGGGGTAGGGCCTGGGTAGGTAGGTCTGGAGTAGGAAGGGCATACTGGGTCTGAAGATTGGGGAGGGCATAGAGGGGTTGGGAGATAGCGTAAGGTTGGGAGACAGATAGAGGTTGAGAGGTTGGGAGGGGGAAGGATAGAGGGGGTGGGGGGGACCTCCCACCTCCCTCGCAAGGGTGGGGGGTCACATGGAAGGAGAGGGGATGAGGAGGGGTGAGGGCTGGGTAGGCTTTGGGTGTTGAGAGGATGAGGTCTGGGTGGGTTCTTGGGGTTGAGGGGATGAGGTCTGGATGGGTTTTGGGGGTTGAGGGGATGAGAGCTGGGTGGGTTTTGGGGGTTGAGGGGATGAGGGCTGGACGGGTTTTGGGGGCTGAGGTGATGAGGGGGTCCTTGGAATGGCGAATGTGTGTGTGTGTGTGTGTGTGTGTGTGTGTGTGTGTGTGTGTGTGTGTGTGTGTGTGTGTGTGTGTGTGTGTGTGTGTACTCACCTAATTGTACTCACCTAATTGTGCTTGCGGGGGTTGAGCTCTGGCTCTTTGGTCCCGCCTCTCAACCGTCAATCAACTGGTGTACAGATTCCTGAGCCTATTGGGCTCTATCATATCTACATTTGAAACTGTGAATGGAGTCAGCCTCCACCACATCACTTCCTAATGCATTCCATTTGCTAACTACTCTGACACTGAAAAAGTTCTTTCTAACGTCTCTGTGGCTCATTTGGGTACTCAGCTTCCACCTGTGTGTGTGTGTGTGTGTGTGTGTGTGTGTGTGTATGTGTGTGTGTGTGTGTGTGTGTGTGTGTGTGTGTGTGTGTGTGTTTGTGTGTAATTACCTAAGTGTAGTTACAGGATGAGAGCTACGCTCGTGGTGTCCCGTCTTCCCAGCACTCTTTGTCATATAACGCTTTGAAACTACTGACGGTCTTGACCTCCACCACCTTCTCACCTAACTTGTTCCAACTGTCTACCACTCTGTTTGCGAAAGTGAATATGCTTATATTTCTTCTGCATCTGTGTTTAGCTAGTTTAAATCTATGACCTCTTGTTCTTGAAGTTCCAGGTCTCAGGAAATCTTCCCTGTCGATTTTATGAATTCTTGTTAATATTTTGTATGTAGTGATCATATCACCTCTTCTGTCTTCTAGTTTTGACATATTTAATGCCTCTAACCTCTCCTCGTAGCTCTTGCCCTTCAGTTCTGGGAGCCACTTAGTAGCGTGTCTTTGCACCTTTTCCAGTTTGTTGATGTGCTTCTTAAGATATGGGCACCACACAACCGCTGCATATTCGAGCTTTGGCCTAACAAAAGTCGTGAACAATTTCTTTAGTAAATCGCCATCCATGTATTTAAAGCAATTCTGAAGTTAGAAAGCGTGGCATAGGCTCCTCGCACAATATTCTTTATGTGGTCCTCAGGTGATAGTTTTTGTATCTAGAACCACCCCAAGATCTCTTTCTTTATCAGAATTCTTTAAGGATTTCTCACATAATTTATAGGTTGCGTGGGGTCTATGTTCTCTTATTCCACATTCCATAACATGGCATTTATTAACATTAAATTCCATTTGCCAAGTGGTGCTCCATATACTTATTTTGTCCAGGTCTTCTTGAAGGGCATGACAATCATATAAGTTTCTTATCCTTCCTATTATCTTAGCATCATCAGCAAAAATGTTCATATAATTCTGTATACCAACTGGTAGATTATTTATGTAGACAATAAACATCACTGGTGCAAGAACTGAACTCTGTAGTGTGTGTGTGTACGTCACGAAAATCAACACGTGATGAAAAATGTGACAGTGTCAGACCACGAAGAAAGAATTGAAACAGGAATTTCCTTAAGTAATTTCGTATTCAATAATATATATATATATATATATATATATATATATATATATATATATATATATATATATATATATATATATATATATATATATATGCCTTGGTCTCATCTGTCGTAAGACACAGGGAAAGATTGCCAGACATGAAGCAGTCAATGACATCATCAAGAGAAGTTTGGCTTCAGCTGGGTGCCCAGCACAAAGGCAACCTCAGTTGTGCAGGCCTGACAACAGCCAAAAACGCCCAGATGGAGTCACCCTGCAGCCGTGGAGGGAAGGTAAACAGGTCGTGTGGGACTACACGTGTGCATCCACATTGGCTGATACCTATCTACCTTACAGCGCAGCTGAGGGAGGCGGGGCGGCCACCTTCAGGGAGACCCAGAAAACTAACAAGTACAGGGACCTAGAACGTTGTTACAGGTTCGTGCCAATAGGCTCTGAGACTCTGGGCGCCCGGGGTAAATGTGCACTTAAGTTCCTAAAGGAGGTGGGCCAGGAACTCATTAGGAAAACTAAAGACTCAAGAGCGGCCAGTTTCCTGTTTCAGCGCCTCAGTGTCGTGATCCAGAGAGGAAATGTGCTGTATCTTGGGCACGCACCCAACCTCCAAAGACCAGGATGTTGTCTTCGAACAGTGATTGTTAAATGTGTGGGTGTGTTTTCGGTAAACTTTAATACAATGTAATAAAACTAAATTAAAAATAATAAAAAATAAGGGTGGTAGGAGAAGAAAATATTAAAGTGTTCACTGAGAATCCACAAAGTCTTGTCTAAATATTCTTTATTTTCTTCTTCGAGGCTATGGGTCCCTATAATTGCACCAGTGGTGGTAATATATATTATATATATATGTATATATATATATATATATATATATATATATATATATATATATATATATATATATATATATATATATATATATATGTCGTACCTAGTAGCCAGAACTCACTTCTCAGCCTACTATTCAAGGCCCGATTTGCCTAATAAGCCAAGTTTTCCTGAATTAATATATTTACTATAATTTTTTTCTTATGAAATGATAAAGCAACCCTTTTCTCTATGTATGAGGTCAATTTTTTTTTATTGGAGTTAAAATTAACGTAGATATATGACCGAACCTAACCAACCCTACCTAACCTAACCTAACCTATATTTATAGGTAAGGTTAGGTTAGGTAGCCAAAAAAAGCTAGGTTAGGTTAGGTAGGTTAGGTAGACGAAAAAACATTAATTCATGAAAACTTGGCTTATTTGGCAAATCGGGCCTTGAATAGTAGGCTGAGAAGTGCGTTCTGGCTACTAGGTACGACATATATATATATATATATATATATATATATATATATATATATATATATATATATATATATATATATATATATATTATATATAATAAATTATATATATGTATATATATATATATAATAAAATATATAAAATTGTCCGATTATATATTCTCCTGATACCAGTATATAATATCTACCTCTACCATTAATATCAATTCAAGAAAAAATCTACGAGCCACAGCTCCTCCCCCCCCCCCCCCCCACTCCCCCAAAATATGTCTCAACAGCCGTACCTCCTCCCAGACGACTTCCGTCACAAGACCGTGGTGAAGGCTGCGTCCAGCGTCCAGGCCTCCAGCAGGAGGTGCGGCCCGGCCCGCCCCGCCCCGGCGGCCGTTGGGAGGGTGGCCGCGCCTCTATACTGATGGGTTGGGAGGGTGGCCGCGCCTCTACACTGATGGGTTGGGAGGGTGGCCGCGCCTCTATACTGATGGGTTGGGAGGGTGGCCGCGCCTCTACACTGATGGGAACACTTTTCCATGGAACTAACCCAAAACACACCGGGAAAAATTCAGTGAGAAAATAGGGAGGGGAGGAGGGGAGGGTGGATGGGTGGGCATAAAAAAAGGAAAGGAAACTATCAGTTTCTATTCTGCCCAAAATCTTGTGGGAACGGGGTACTGGGACGGGGCGCTTGGGCTCGGTGATTGGGGAAGGGGGGGGGGGGGTGAACGGGAGGGGACGGGAGGTCAGTGGAGGGGGAAGCAAGGGGTGGGAGGGGTGAGGTATGGGAGGGGAAGCAAGGGGTGGGAGGGGTAAGATATGGGAGGGGAAGACTATGGATATCACACAAAAAGATAACTACATTGGGTGAATAAACGATTAAATAGAAAACCGAAAATTCCGCGTTCGAATCCTGAACGGGACATGAATGTTAGCGCGTTTCACCTAATGCATCTGTTCACCTAGAAGTAAATAGGTACCCAGGTGTTCGTCAGCTTGTTATGGGGTTGCATCCTGGGGAAAGGGGGGGGGACAATTGTTCGACCATTGGAGGGTGACCTCGATATAACCCTAACATGCACATGTATACACTCTGGCTGCCTGTCCCTTGACACAATGAATTATAGTAATAATACATGGCAAGATAAAGAATATGACGCGATAAGGAGATGAAGAACAAGAGAAGGCCAGAAATAGGAACGATACAATAAGGAATAAAGATGGACAAAAGAGTGAAAAATAAAAAACATGACGGAAATCCACCAAGAACAGAGGAAGACGGTGACTGTAAATTTGTGAAGCAAATAAACCTAACCTTCCTGGCCACACAGGGAGGGCCAGTGCCAGGCCACACAGGGAGGGCCAGTGCCAGGCCACACAGGGAGGGCCAGTGCCTGGCCACACAGGGAGGGCCAGTGCCTGGCCACACAGGGAGGGCCAGTGCCAGGCCACACAGGGAGGGCCAGTGCCAGGCCACACAGGGAGGGCCAGTGCCTGGCCACACAGGGAGGGCCAGTGCCTGGCCACACAGGGAGGGCCAGTGCCTGGCCACACAGGGAGGGCCAGTGCCTGGCCACACAGGGAGGGCCAGCGCCTGGCCACACAGGGAGGGCCAGCGCCTGGCCACACAGGGAGGGCCAGTGCCTGGCCACACAGGGAGGGCCAGTGCCTGGCCACACAGGGAGGGCCAGTGCCTGGCCACACAGGGAGGGCCAGTGCCTGGCCACACAGGGAGGGCCAGTGCCTGGCCACACAGGGAGGGCCAGCGCCTGGCCACACAGGGAAGGCCAGAGCCAGGCCACACAGGGAGGGCCAGTGCCTGGCCACAGAGGGAGGGCCAGTGCCTGGCCACACAGGGAGGGCCAGAGCCAGGCCACACACAAATGAACACTGTTCGCGCATTAGAAACGATGAAAATTGAGAATGGCTCAAGAACTGGAGCACAACATTCTTAAAGCTAAGCTGACGAGGAGTCACAATAACGTGGCTGAAATATGTTGACCAAACCACACACTAGAAAGTGAAGGGACGACGACGTTTCGGTCCGTCCTGGACCACTCTCAAGTTCTTCATCACAATCGACTTGAGTTTCGGTCCAGGACGGACCGAAACGTCGTCGTCCCTTCACACTCTTGTGTGTGATGTGATCAACAAAACTAAGCTATTAACATTTGTGGTGAGCTAGTTACACATATTTGATTTACTTACCATCGACCCCATATCCACCCAGTAGGCGGGGGCGGTGGGGGGGGGGGGGGGGTTACAGTCACGCCCGCCCACAACCACCCAGTGGGTGGGGGCGGTGGGGGGGGGGGGTTACAGTCACGCCCGCCCACAACCACCCAGTGGGCGGGGGCGGGGGGGGGGGGTTACAGTCACGCCCGCCCACAACCACCCAGTGGGCGGGGGCGGGGGGGGGGGGTTACAGTCACGCCCGCCCACAACCACCCAGTGGGCGGGGGCCGGGGGGGGGGTTACAGTCACGCCCGCCCACAACCACCCAGTGGGCGGGGGCGGGGGGGGGGGGGGGTTACAGTCACGCCCGCCCACAACCACCCAGTGGGGGGGGGGGGGGTTACAGTCACGCCCGCCCACAACCACCCAGTTGGCGGGGGCGGGGGGGATGTTACAGTCACGCCCGCCCACAACCACCCAGTTGGCGGGGGCGGGGGTTACAGTCACGCCCGCCCACAACCACCCAGTGGGCGGGGGCGGGGGGGGGGGTTACAGTCACGGCCGCCCACAACCACCCAGTGGGCGGGGGCGGGGGGGGGGGGGTTACAGTCACGCCCGCCCACAACCACCCAGTGGGGGGGGGGCGGGGGGGGGGGGTTACAGTCACGCCCGCCCACAACCACCCAGTTGGCGGGGGCGGGGGGGATGTTACAGTCACGCCCGCCCACAACCACCCAGTGGGCGGGGGCGGGGGGGGGGGGTTACAGTCACGCCCGCCCACAACCACCCAGTGGGCGGGGGGGGTTACAGTCACGGCCGCCCACAACCACCCAGTGGGCGGGGGCGGGGGGGGGGTTACAGTCACGCCCGCCCACAACCACCCAGTGGGCGGGGGCGGGGGGGTTACAGTCACGCCCGCCCACAACCACCCAGTGGGCGGGGGCCGGGGGGGGGGGTTACAGTCACGCCCGCCCACAACCACCCAGTGGGCGGGGGCGGGGGGGGGGTTACAGTCACGCCCGCCCACAACCACCCAGTGGGGGGGGGCGGGGGGGATGTTAGTCACGCCCGCCCACAACCACCCAGTGGGCGGGGGCGGGGGGGGGGGTTACAGTCACGCCCGCCCACAACCACCCAGTGGGCGGGGGGGGGGTTACAGTCACGGCCGCCCACAACCACCCAGTGGGCGGGGGCGGGGGGGGGGTTACAGTCACGCCCGCCCACAACCACCCAGTGGGCGGGGGCGGGGGGGTTACAGTCACGCCCGCCCACAACCACCCAGTGGGCGGGGGGGGGGTTACAGTCACGCCCGCCCACAACCACCCAGTGGGCGGGGGCGGGGGGGGGGGGTTACAGTCACGCCCGCCCACAACCACCCAGTGGGCGGGGGCGGGGGGTGGGGGGTTACAGTCACGCCCGCCCACAACCACCCAGTTGGCGGGGGCGGGGGGGATGTTACAGTCACGCCCGCCCACAACCACCCAGTGGGCGGGGGCGGGGGTTACAGTCACGCCCGCCCACAACCACCCAGTGGGCGGGGGCGGGGGGGGGGGGTTACAGTCACGGCCGCCCACAACCACCCAGTGGGCGGGGGCGGGTGGGGGGGTTACAGTCACGCCCGCCCACAACCACCCAGTGGGCGGGGGCCGGGGGGGGGGGGTTACAGTCACGCCCGCCCACAACCACCCAGTGGGCGGGGGCGGGGGGGGGGTTACAGTCACGCCCGCCCACAACCACCCAGTGGGGGGGGGCGGGGGGGATGTTAGTCACGCCCGCCCACAACCACCCAGTGGGCGGGGGCGGGGGGGGGGGGTTACAGTCACGCCCGCCCACAACCACCCAGTGGGCGGGGGGGGGGTTACAGTCACGGCCGCCCACAACCACCCAGTGGGCGGGGGCGGGGGGGGGGTTACAGTCACGCCCGCCCACAACCACCCAGTGGGCGGGGGCGGGGGGGTTACAGTCACGCCCGCCCACAACCACCCAGTGGGCGGGGGCGGGGGGGGGTTACAGTCACGCCCGCCCACAACCACCCAGTGGGCGGGGGCGGGGGGGGGGGTTACAGTCACGCCCGCCCACAACCACCCAGTTGGCGGGGGCGGGGGGGGATGTTACAGTCACGCCCGCCCACAACCACCCAGTGGGCGGGGGCGGGGGGGGGGTTACAGTCACGCCCGCCCACAACCACCCATTGGGCGGGGGGGGGGTTACAGTCACGGCCGCCCACAACCACCCAGTGGGCGGGGGCGGGGGGGGGGGGGGTTACAGTCACGCCCGCCCACAACCACCCAGTGGGCGGGGGCGGGGGGGTTACAGTCACGCCCGCCCACAACCACCCAGTGGGCGGGGGCGGGGGGGGGGTTACAGTCACGCCCGCCCACAACCACCCAGTGGGCGGGGGCGGGGGGGGGTTACAGTCACGCCCGCCCACAACCACCCAGTGGGCGGGGGCGGGGGGTGGGGGGTTACAGTAACGCCCGCCCACAACCACCCAGTGGGCGGGGGCGGGGGGGGTTACAGTAACGCCCGCCCACAACCACCCAGTGGGCGGGGGCGGGGGGGGGGGGGTTACAGTCACGCCCGCCCACAACCACCCAGTGGGCGGGGGCGGTGGGGTGAAAAGTTTTCAGTAAAGTACCTCCACTACGCCCACAGAAAGCAAACCTTGTATACCTGTCCAAGATCTCTGACGGCGGAACATTTTGAATGAAAAACTTACCCATTTCTTGAACTTTTCTAATAGAACTGTATCTGAATTCTGAAATACTTTCACAATCAATTACATAGTGACTCAAGGTATGTGAATATCTCTCTCTAATTAGCAACCCATCCTCCTGTTCAGATAGTTCCTATCTAAATTCGTAACCATTGACTAAACGTGAATAGTCACGAATTCGTACGTTCTTAGGTTTTAGATAGTAGTATACTGACTTGTAAGGAATTCTTTTAAAATAAATGAAATTAAAAAAAAACTAACTAATGTTCCCAGGCCTAGTATAGCACATATATGTACTATATGAGACCCCAGAAATTGTGGATTAGGCCTAGGGAGGTTAGGGTAATTTAGTTTCACAGCAACACGAGTAAAAAATAGTTTTCCGGATTGTCCAGCTTAATAGCTTAGATTTCTACTTTGTAATTTCGTTGTAGGTTCGAAATTGTAGGGGGGTTGTAGGGGGTGGTGCACGTGCCTGGCAGCACCCCCAATAGTCGGTATATGTACTATGGTCCTCATGGTTGCTATAGGTACACCCACGACAGGTGGACGGGCTGTCAATCATACACTAGACTGAGAGGTAGAGGTCAAGCTTGTGAGTGATGACTGGAGGTCCTGTTGACCACCCTCGCTCCTCACAGGAGACGTCTCTCACACCTGTCTGTCACCTTTGTTCAA
Source organism: Procambarus clarkii (assembly GCF_040958095.1). NCBI lineage: Eukaryota > Metazoa > Arthropoda > Malacostraca > Decapoda > Cambaridae > Procambarus > Procambarus clarkii. The sequence goes on from NC_091158.1 coordinate 5,259,771, forward strand.
CTTGTTCAAAGGTTGTGGCAACCTGTGACAGTTGCCACAACCTTTGGACGTGTCAGCCTGTCATCAAGGGCATAATAGACAAATAAGAGCAATAGGAATGTCATTGTAATGACTCACACCTCTCGTTCGCTTCACATACGACTAACACAACACAAATATACACACCAGATAACCAATCATCTAACCAGGTACCCAACAAATCTCTTAACTAATTAGCCAGTGAAACAACTATCTGGCTAGCCATTACGATAGCCAACCAGACAGTGATGACAAGATCAAGACAACCCGTCCAGCCTGCCGTTAACACCTCCCCCTTCCCCCCCCCGTCCAGCCTGCCGTTAACACCTCCCCCTCCCCCCCCCCCCCGCGGGCTGGACTATAGTGCACCAAATGGTTACTGTGTCCCATTCACCTAATACACCACCCCCACCCCCCCCCACCAGGCTGGCAGCGTGCAGCACCCCCCCTCCCCCCCCCCCCAGGCTGGCAGCGTGCAGCACCTCCCCCCCCAGGCTGGCAGCGTGCAGCACCTCCCCCCCCCCAGGCTGGCAGCGTGCAGCACCTCCCCCTCCCCCCACCAGCCGGCACCAACACACCTGAAATGCATTCTTTTGACGCTACGTACGGAGGGCGCACTACATGGGGGGGGGGCAAGGGGACGAGTGGGGGGTGAACGCATGACATCTGACCCCAACCCCACCCCAACCCCACCCTATTCTTCCACAGTTTTTAACATTTTTATACAATCTTACCTCCCCCCCCCCCCCGGCACCTCCATTTTCATCAAATCCGCGTGGCCACCCCCCCCCCCCTACCAGCCCTTTACGTGGAAACTGGTATTTTGGTACCAAGATGGAGCATTGTTAGGGTCCCCAGGCCGCCGCCAGGCCTACCCACGGTGACGGCCACCAGGGGGGGGGGCACATTATAACCCTCTGCCTACTGTATTATCCTGCAGCCTGGCAGGCTACAGCCTCTTCTGGGTATTGTATTGATACAGTGGAAAATAGTGCAGGTGAGACTTATGAGAGGTTTATGGTTTGTTGTGGTAATATGTGCAGCGGTGGTGGTGTGTTGACCCCAGGATGTGTCAAGCACCAGACTGGTAGTGTCAAGCACCAGACTGGTAGTGTCAAGCACCAGACTGGAAGTGTCAAGCACCAGACTGGTAGTGTCGAGCACCAGACTGGTAGTGTCGAGCACCAGACTGGTAGTGTCAAGCACCAGACTGGTAGTGTCAAGCACCAGACTGGTAGTGTCAAGCACCAGACTGGTAGTGTCGAGCACCAGACTGGTAGTGTCGAGCACCAGACTGGTAGTGTCGAGCACCAGACTGGTAGTGTCGAGCACCAGACTGGTAGTGTCAAGCACCAGACTGGTAGTGTCAAGCACCAGACTGGTAGTGTCAAGCACCAGACTGGTAGTGTCAAGCACCAGACTGGTAGTGTCAAGCACCAGACTGGTAGTGTCAAGCACCAGACTGGTAGTGTCAAGCACCAGACTGGTAGTGTCAAGCACCAGACTGGTAGTGTCAAGCACCAGACTGGTAGTGTCAAGCACCAGACTGGTAGTGTCAAGCACCAGACTGGTAGTGTCGAGCACCAGACAGGTAGTGTCAAGCACCAGACTGGTAGTGTCAAGCACCAGACTGGTAGTGTCAAGCACCAGACTGGTAGTGTCGAGCACCAGACTGGTAGTGTCAAGCACCAGACTGGTAGTGTCGAGCACCAGACTGGTAGTGTCAAGCACCAGACTGGTAGTGTCTGTTTTTGACACTTTGTTTTTGTTTTTTGAAAAAAATGTTTTTTCATTTCCTTCCCAACAGTTTCTTATTTCTCCCTCCACGAGTTTCTTCCCTCCCTCCCTCCCTCTTGTCTCTCCCTCGCTACACTTCTCCCGACCCTTCCTTCCCTATGGCCCTCCCTCCTTCCTCAAAACTTAGGGCGTGAACCCTTTTTGGATTCTGGCCAGTCCGTCCTCCAAACAAAGACCCAAAGTCCATTCCATGCACCCGCCAAACCCGCTGTTTATGAATGAAAAACGGTTTACACACGACTCACAACTGATGACGTCCGAACACTTCCGAAACACGTGCTTCACTGACGACTTGTGTTCGAACCACAACGCTGTAAATGCTTCACCCACGTACTACAAATACAAATAATCGCCAACAGAACCTAAACACCTAACCTAACCAATGCCTAAATATGCACAATGTGCTAATATATTATAATATTTATTTATATGAGAAAATTACTGTTTTGAATGAAAAGCATGTAAAAATTTATGAATGCGTCAGTGGGGTCGACCGTTGGATGGAATGGACTTGAGTCGAGGACGGGTTGCACTCGTCGCAGTGGCCCTTGTGGCTATATTCCCCGTGCTGTGCCTTGCGGCGTTTGGGGGACCTTCGAGTATACCTGGGATATATGCAGTATACCTGGGATATATGCAGTATACCTGGGATATAGGCAGTATACCTGGGATATAGGCAGTATACCTGGGATATATGCAGTATACCTGGGATATATGCAGTATACCTGGGATATAGGCAGTATACCTGGGATATATGCAGTATACCTGGGATATAGGCAGTATACCTGGGATATAGGCAGCATTTGACCATTCCACAGGATGCCAGCCACAACAGTCGACCATTCCACAGGATGCCAGCCACAACAGTCGACCATTCCACAGGATGCCAGCCACAACAGTCGACCATTCCACAGGATGCCAGCCACAACAGTCGACCATTCCACAGGATGCCAGCCACAACAGTCGACCATTCCACAGGATGCCAGCCACAACAGTCGACCAACACCCAGGTTCCTAATCACTGCTGGGTGAACAGAGGCAACGGGTGTAATGAGACTTGCCCATACGTCTCCCTGCTTGATGGGGTTCTGGGAGTTATTCTGCTCCCCTACTACTGACTTGTGAGAGTTTGGTCCACCAGGCTGTTGCTTGGAGTGGCCCGCAGGCCCACATACCCACCACAGCCCGGTTGGTCCGGCACTCCTTGAAGAAAACTATCTAATTTTTTCTTGATGTACCCCTGCCTGTGGTGACATCTGCCAGTGGTGACCCCTGCCTGTGGTGACATCTGCCAGTGGTGACCCCTGCCAGTGGTGACCCCTGCCAGTGGTGACATCTGCCTGTGGTGACCCCTGCCTGTGGCGACATCTGCCTGTGGCGACATGTGCCTGTGGCGACCCCTGCCTGTGGTGACCCCTGCCTGTGGTGACCCCTGCCTGTGGTGACCCCTGCCTGTGGTGACCCCTGCCTGTGGTGACCCCTGCCTGTGGTGACATCTGCCAGTGGTGACCCCTGCCAGTGGTGACCCCTGCCAGTGGTGACATCTGCCTGTGGTGACCCCTGCCTGTGGCGACATCTGCCTGTGGCGACCCCTGCCTGTGGTGACCCCTGCCTGTGGCGACCCCTGCCAGTGGTGACCCCTGCCTGTGGTGACCCCTGCCTGTGGTGACCCCTGCCTGTGGTGACCCCTGCCAGTGGTGACCCCTGCCAGTGGTGACCCCTGCCTGTGGTGACCCCTGCCTGTGGCGACATCTGCCTGTGGCGACCCCTGCCTGTGGCGACCCCTGCCTGTGGTGACATCTGCCTGTGGTGACCCCTGCCAGTGGTGACCCCTGCCTGTGGTGACCCCTGCCTGTGGTGACCCCTGCCTGTGGTGACCCCTGCCTGTGGTGACATCTGCCTGTGGTGACCCCTACCAGTGGTGACCCCTGCCTGTGGTGACCCCTGCCTGTGGTGACCCCTGCCTGTGGTGACCCCTGCCTGTGGTGACCCCTGCCTGTGGTGACCCCTGCCTGTGGTGACCCCTGCCAGAGGTGACCCCTGCCAGTGGTGACCCCTGCCTGTGGTGACCCCTGCCTGTGGTGACCCCTGCCTGTGGTGACCCCTGCCAGTGGTGACCCCTGCCAGTGGTGACCCCTGCCAGTGGTGACCCCTGCCAGTGGTGACCCCTGCCTGTGGTGACCCCTGCCTGTGGTGACCCCTGCCTGTGGTGACCCCTGCCTGTGGTGACCCCTGCCTGTGGTGACCCCTGCCTGTGGTGACCCCTGCCAGAGGTGACCCCTGCCTGTGGTGACCCCTGCCAGTGGTGACCCCTGCCAGTGGTGACCCCTGCCAGTGGTGACCCCTGCCAGTGGTGACCCCTGCCTGTGGTGACCCCTGCCTGTGGTGACCCCTGCCAGTGGTGACCCCTGCCTGTGGTGACCCCTGCCTGTGGTGACCCCTGCCTGTGGTGACCCCTGCCTGTGGTGACCCCTGCCTGTGGTGACCCCTGCCAGTGGTGACCCCTGCCTGTGGTGACCCCTGCCTGTGGTGACCCCTGCCTGTGGTGACCCCTGCCTGTGGTGACCCCTGCCTGTGGTGACCCCTGCCTGTGGTGACCCCTGCCAGTGGTGACCCCTGCCTGTGGTGACCCCTGCCTGTGGTGACCCCTGCCTGTGGTGACCCCTGCCTGTGGTGACCCCTGCCTGTGGTGACCCCACTTGGGATAGATACCAAGAAAAGTAACTTTATTCCATGGGAAGCATAGATCAGGAGGGCCTGGCCTATCCTTCCCATACCTGCCTTCTCCTTTATCATACTTCCCCCTTAACCCCCCCCCCACACACACACCTCCCCTCCCTCCCCTTCCCACGTCTCTCCCCCACCCCTCACCCGTCCCATTCCACCCCATGCCCCATGCCCCCGGTGGCCGGGGCATCACCCCGGGACTCTGGCGGCCTACTGTCACAGTGTACGGGTTGCTGGCAATGGTTCGAATCCCATAAAGAAGTGAATATGTGCGGCAACAAAGGGGCCCGGGCGACCCGGACTGCCAGTTATTGTGGGAATTGCGATTGGTTCCAATGACTGAGGGTCCCTAATTGGGAGGCAGTTGGGCCCCCGACAGCCCACGGAATATTGGGGGCCCTATTTTCATAATTTTCACACCTAAAGTCATCGGGCGCGGGGCCCGTCACCTATGGTACCTGTCAACCAGTACTACCACTACCACCACCAGCACTACCACTGTCACCACCACCACCAGTACTACCTCTGTCACCACCACCACCACCACCAGTACTACCACTGTCACCACCACCACCACCAGTACTACCACTGTCACCACCACCACCACCAGTACTACCACTGTCACCACCACCACCACCAGTACTACCACTGTCACCACCATCACCACCACCACCACCACCAGTACTACCACCACCACCACCACCACCACCAGTACTACCACTGTCACCACCACCACCACCACCAGTACTACCACTGTCACCACCCCCACCACCACCAGTACTACAACTGTCACCACCACCACCACCACCACCAGTACTACCAGTGGTGGTGGTGGTGGTGGTACTCCAGTGGATAAGGGAGTACCTAAGCAATAGAAAGCAGAGAGTTATAGTGAGGGGTGAGACCTCAGAATGGCGGGAAGTCACCAGTGGAGTCCCACAGGGCTCTGTGCTTGGACCTATCCTGTTTCTGATATACGTAAATGATCTCCCAGAGGGTATAGACTCATTCCTCTCAATGTTTGCTGACGACGCCAAAATTATGAGAAGGATTAAGACAGAGGAGGACAGCTTGAGGCTTCAAGAAGACCTGGACAAGCTGCAGGAATGGTCGAACAATTGGATGTTAGAGTTTAACCCAAGCAAATGTAATGTAATGAAGATAGGAGTAGGAAGCAGGAGACCAGATACAAGGTATAACTTGGGAGATGAAATACTTCAAGAGTCAGAGAGAGAGAAAGACCTGGGGGTTGATATCACGCCAGACCTGTCCCCTGAAGCTCATATCAAGAGGATAACAGCAGCAGCATATGCCAGGTTGGCTAACATAAGAACGGCCTTTAGAAACTTGTGTAAGGAATCTTTCAGAACATTATATACCACATATGTCAGACCAATCCTGGAGTATGCGGCTCCAGCATGGAGTCCATATCTAGTCAAGCATAAGACTAAACTGGAAAAGGTTCAAAGGTTTGCCACCAGACTAGTACCCGAGCTGAGAGGTATGAGCTACGAGAAGAGACTACGGGAATTGAACCTCACTTCGTTGGAAGACAGAAGAGTTAGGGGGGACATGATCACCACATTCAAGATTCTCAAGGGAATCGACAGGGTTGATAAAGATAGGCTATTTAACACAAGGGGCACACGCACTAGGGGACACAGGTGGAAACTGAGTGCCCAAATGAGCCACAGAGATATTAGAAAGAACTTTTTTAGTGTGAGAGTGGTTGACAAATGGAATGCATTAGGAAAAAATGTGGTAGAGGCTGACTCCATACACAGTTTCAAGTGTAGATATGATAGAGCCCAATAGGCTCAGGAACCTGTACACCTGTTGATTGACGGTTGAGAGGCGGGACCAAAGAGCCAGAGCTCAACCCCCGCAAGCACAACTAGGTGAGTACAACTAGGTGAGTACCACTGTCACCACCACCAGTACTACCACCACCACCACCACCACCACCAGTACTACCACTGTCACCACCACCACTACCACCACCACCACCACCACCAGTACTACCACTGTCACCACCACCACCACCACCACTACTACCACCACCACCACCACCACCAGTACTACCACCACCACCAGTATTACCACTGTCACCACCACCACCACCACCACCAGTACTACCACTGTCACCACCACCACCACCACCAGTACTACCACTGTCACCACCACCACCACCAGTACTACCACTGTCACCACCACCACCACCACCAGTACTACCACTGTCACCACCACCACCACCACCAGTACTACCACTGTCACCACCACCACCACCACCAGTACTACCACTGTCACTACCACCACCACCACCACCAGTACTACCACCACCCGTACTACCACTGTCACCACCACTACTACCACTGTCACCACCACCACCAGTACTACCACTGTCACCACCACCACCACCACCAGTACTACCACTGTCGTCACCACCACCACCACCACCACCAGTACTACCACCACCACCACCACCACCAGTACTACCAATGTCACCACCACCACCACCACCACCAGAACTACCACTGTCACCACCACCACCAGCACCACCACCACAACCACCACCAGTACTTCCACTGTCACTACCACCACAACCACCACCAGTACTACCACTGTCACCACCACCACCACCAGTACTACCACCACCCGTACTACCACTGTCACCACTACCACCACCACCACTACTACCACTGTCACCACCACCACCACCTCCAGTACTACCACTGTCACCACCACCACCACCACCAGTACTACCACTGTCACCACCACCACCACCACCAGTACTACCACTGTCACCACCACCACCACCACCAGTACTACCAATGTCACCACCAACACCACCACCACCAGTACTACCACTGTCACCACCACCACCAGCACCACCACCACAACCACCACCAGTACTACCACTGTCACCACCACCACCACCACCACAACCACCACCAGTACTACCACTGTCACCACCACCACCACAACCACCACCAGTACTACCACTGTCACCACCACCACCACCACAACCACCACCAGTACTACCACTGTCACCACCACCACCACGACCACCACCACCACCAGTACTACCACTGTCACCACCACCACCACCACCACCACAACCAGTACTACCACTGTCACCACCACCACCACCACCAGTACTACCACTGTCACCACCACCACCACTGTCACCACCACCACCACCACTGTCACCACCACCACCACCAGTACTACCAATGTCACCACCAACACCACCACCACCAGTACTACCACTGTCACCACCACCACCACAACAACCACCAGTACTACCACTGTCACCACCAGCACCACCACCACAACCACCACCAGTACTACCACTGTCACCACCACCACCACCACCACAACCACCACCAGTACTACCACTGTCACCACCACCACCACAACCACCACCAGTACTACCACTGTCACCACCACCACAACCACCACCAGTACTACCACTGTCACCACCACCACCACGACCACCACCACCACCAGTACTACCACTGTCACCACCACCACCACCACAACCAGTACTACCACTGTCACCACCACCACCACCACCAGTACTACCACTGTCACCACCACCACCACTGTCACCACCACCACCACCACTGTCACCACCACCACCACCAGTACTACCACTGTCACCACCACCACCACCACCACCACCAGTACTACCACTGTCACCACCACCACCAGTACTACCACTGTCACCACCACCACCACCACCAGTACTACCACTGTCACTACCACCACCACCAGTACTACCACCACCAGTACTACCACTGTCACCACCACCACCACCACCACCAGTACTACCACTGTCACCACCACCATCACCACCAGTACTACCACTGTCACCACCACCTCCAGTACTACCACTGTCACCACCACCACCACCACCACCAGTACTACCACCACCAGTACTACCACCACCACCACCACCAGTACTACCACTGTCACTACCACCACCACCAGTACTACCACTGTCACCACCACCACCACCACCACCAGTACTACCACCACCACCACCACCAGTACTACCACTGTCACCACCACCACCAGTACTACCACTGTCACCACCACCACCACTGTCACCACCACCACCACCACTGTCACCACCACCACCACCAGTACTACCACTGTCACAACCACCACCACCACCAGTACTACCACTGTCACCACTACCACCACCACCAGTACTACCACTGTCACCACCACCACCACCAGTACTACCACTGTCACCACCACCACCACCAGTACTACCACTGTCACCACCACCACCACCACCAGTACTACCACTGTCACTACCACCACCACCACCACCAGTACTACCACTGTCACTACCACCACCACCACCACCAGTACTACCACTGTCACCACCACCACCACCAGTACTACCACTGTCACCACCACTACCACCACCACCACTACCACTGTCACCACTACCACCAGTACTACCACTGTCACCACCACCACCAGTACTACCACTGTCACCACCACTACCACTGTCACAACCACCACCAGTACTACCACTGTCACTACCACCACCACCAGTACTACCACTGTCACCACCACCAGTACTACCATTGTCACCACCACCACCACCACCACCAGTACTACCACTGTCACCACCACAGTCCACCAGTACTACCACTGTCACCACCACCACCAGTACTACCACTGTCACCACCGCCACCACCACCAGTACTACCACTGTCACCACCACCACCAGTACTACCACTGTCACCACCACCACCACCACCACCACCAGTACTACCACTGTCACCACCACCACCAGTACTACCACTGTCACCACCACCACCACCAGTACTACCACTGTCACCACCACCACCAGTACTACCACTGTCACCACCACCACCACCAGTACTACCACTGTCACCACCACCACCAGTACTACCACTGTCACCACCACCACCAGTACTACCACTGTCACCACCACCACAACCACCACCAGTACTACCACTGTCACCACCACCACCACCAGTACTACCACTGTCACCACCACCACCACCACCAGTACTACCACTGTCACCACCACCACCACCACCAGTACTACCACTGTCACCACCACCACCACCACCAGTACTACCACTGTCACCACCACCACCACCACCAGTACTACCACTGTCACCACCACCACCAGTACTACCACTGTCACCACCACCACCAGTACTACCACTGTCACCACCACCACCAGTACTACCACTGTCACCACCACCACCACCACCAGTACTACCACTGTCACCACCACCACCAGTACTACCACTGTCACCACCACCACCAGTACTACCACTATCACCACCACCACCAGTACTACCACTGTCACCACCACCACCAGTACTACCACTGTCACCACCACCACCAGTAACTACCACTGTCACCACCACACCAGTACTACCACTGTCACCACCACCCACCACCACCAGTACTACCACTGTCACCACCACCACCAGTACTACCACTGTCACCACCACCACCACCACCACCAGTACTACCACTGTCATCACCCACCACCAGTACTACCACTGTCACCCACCACCACCACCAGTACTACCACTGTCACCACCACCACCAGTACTACCACTGTCACCACCACCACCACCAGTACTACCACTGTCACCACCACCACCAGTACTACCACTGTCACCACCACCACCACCACCAGTACTACCACTGTCACCACCACCACCAGTACTACCACTGTCACCACCACCACCAGTACTACCACTGTCACCACCACCACCACCACACCCACCACCAGTACTACCACTGTCACCACCACCACCACCAGTACTACCACTGTCACCACCACCACCAGTACTACCACTGTCACCACCACCACCACCAGTACTACCACTGTCACCACCACCACCACCACCACCACCAGTACTACCACTGTCACCACCACCACCAGTACTACCACTGTCACCACCACCACAACCACCACCAGTACTACCACTGTCACCACCACCACCACCAGTACTACCACTGTCACCACCACCACCACCACCAGTACTACCACTGTCACCACCACCACCAGTACTACCACTGTCACCACCACCACCAGTACTACCACTGTCACCACCACCACCAGTACTACCACTGTCACCACCACCACCAGTACTACCACTGTCACCACCACCACCAGTACTACCACTGTCACCACCACCACCAGTACTACCACTGTCACCACCACCACCAGTACTACCACTGTCACCACCACCACCAGTACTACCACTGTCACCACCACCACCAGTACTACCACTGTCACCACCACCACCACCACCAGTACTACCACTGTCACCACCACCACCAGTACTACCACTGTCACCACCACCACCACCACCACCACCAGTACTACCACTGTCACCACCACCACCAGTACTACCACTGTCACCACCACCACCACCAGTACTACCACTGTCACCACCACCACCAGTACTACCACTGTCACCACCACCACCACCAGTACTACCACTGTCACCACCACCACCAGTACTACCACTGTCACCACCACCACCACCACCAGTACTACCACTGTCACCACCACCACCAGTACTACCACTGTCACCACCACCACCAGTACTACCACTGTCACCACCACCACCACCACAACCACCACCAGTACTACCACTGTCACCACCACCACCACCAGTACTACCACTGTCACCACCACCACCAGTACTACCACTGTCACCACCACCACCACCACCACCACCACCAGTACTACCACTGTCACCACCACCACCACCACCACCACCACCACCAGTACTACCACTGTCACCACCACCACCAGTACTACCACTGTCACCACCACCACCACCAGTACTACCACTGTCACCACCACCACCACCACCAGTACTACCACTGTCACCACCAGTACTACCACTGTCACCACCACCACCAGTACTACCACTGTCACCACCACCACCAGTACTACCACTGTCACCACCACCACCACCAGTACTACCACTGTCACCACCACCACCACCAGTACTACCACTGTCACCACCACCACCAGTACTACCACACTCACCACCACCAGTACTACCACTGTCACCACCACCACCAGTACCACCACTGTCACCACCACCACCACCAGTACTACCACTGTCACCACCACCACCACCAGTACTACCACTGTCACCACCACCACCACCACCACCACCACCAGTACTACCACTGTCACCAGCACCACCACCAGTACTACCACTGTCACCACCACCACCACCAGTACTACCACTGTCACCACCACCACCACCAGTACTACCACCACCACCACCACCACCAGTACTACCACTGTCACTACCACCACCACCAGTACTACCACTGTCACCACCACCACCACCAGTACTACCACCACCACCACCACCAGTACTACCACTGTCACCACCACCACCAGTACTACCACTGTCACCACCACCACCACTGTCACCACCACCACCACCAGTACTACCACTGTCACCACCACCACCAGTACTACCACTGTCACCACCACCACCACTGTCACCACCACCACCACCAGTACTACCACTGTCACCACCACCACCACCAGTACTACCACTGTCACCACCACCACCACCACCACCAGTACTACCACTGTCACCACCACCACCACCACCACCACCACCACCAGTACTACCACTGCCACTACCACCACCACCACCAGTACTACCACTGTCACCACCACCACCACCACCAGTACTACCACTGTCACTACCACCACCACCACCACCACCAGTACTACCACTGTCACCACCACCAGTACTACCACTGTCACCACCACCACCACCAGTACTACCACTGTCACCACCACCACCAGTACTACCACTGTCACCACCACCACCACTGTCACCACCACCACCACCAGTACTACCACTGTCACCACCACCACCACCAGTACTACCACCACCACCACCACCACCAGTACTACCACTGTCACTACCACCACCACCAGTACTACCACTGTCACCACCACCACCACCAGTACTACCACCACCACCACCACCAGTACTACCACTGTCACCACCACCACCAGTACTACCACTGTCACCACCACCACCACTGTCACCACCACCACCACCAGTACTACCACTGTCACCACCACCACCAGTACTACCACTGTCACCACCACCACCACTGCCACCACCACCACCACCAGTACTACCACTGTCACCACCACCACCACCAGTACTACCACTGTCACCACCACCACCACCACCAGTACTACCACTGTCACCACCACCACCACCACCACCACCACCACCAGTACTACCACTGCCACTACCACCACCACCACCAGTACTACCACTGTCACCACCACCACCACCACCAGTACTACCACTGTCACTACCACCACCACCACCACCACCAGTACTACCACTGTCACCACCACCACCACCACTACTACCACTGTCACCACCACCACCACCAGTACTACCACTGTCACCACTACCACCAGTACTACCACTGTCACCACCACCACCAGTACTACCACTGTCACCACCACCACCAGTACTACCACTGTCACCACCACCACCAGTACTACCACTGTCACCCCCACCACCACCAGTACTACCACTGTCACCACCACCACCAGTACTACCACTGTCACCACCACCACCAGTACTACCACTGTCACCACCACCACCACCACCAGTACTACCACTGTCACCACCACCACCACCAGTACTACCACTGTCACCACCACCACCACCACCAGTACTACCACTGTCACCACCACCACCACAACCAGTACTTCCACTGTCATCAGCACCACCACCAGTACTACCACTGTCACCACCACCACCACCACCAGTACTACCACTGTCACCACCACCACCACCACCAGTACTACCACTGTCACCACCACCACCACCAGTACTACCACTGTCACCACCACCACCACCACCACCAGTACTACCACTGTCACCACCACCACCACCACCAGTACTACCACTGTCACCACCACCACCACCAGTACTACCACTGTCACCACCACCACCACCAGTACTATCACTGTCACCACCACCACCACCACCAGTACTACCACTGTCACCACCACCACCACCAGTACTACCACTGTCACCACCACCACCACTGTCACCACCACCACCACCAGTACTACCACTGTCACCACCACCACCAGTACTACCACTGTCACCACCACCACCACTGTCACCACCACCACCACCAGTACTACCACTGTCACCACCACCACCACCAGTACTACCACTGTCACCACCACCACCACCACCAGTACTACCACTGTCACCACCACCACCACCACCACCACCACCACCAGTACTACCACTGCCACTACCACCACCACCACCAGTACTACCACTGTCACCACCACCACCACCACCAGTACTACCACTGTCACTACCACCACCACCACCACCACCAGTACTACCACTGTCACCACCACCACCACCAGTACTACCACTGTCACCACCACCACCACCAGTACTACCACTGTCACCACTACCACCAGTACTACCACTGTCACCACTACCACCAGTACTACCACTGTCACCACCACCACCAGTACTACCACTGTCACCACCACCACCAGTACTACCACTGTCACCCCCACCACCACCAGTACTACCACTGTCACCACCACCACCAGTACTACCACTGTCACCACCACCACCAGTACTACCACTGTCACCACCACCACCACCACCAGTACTACCACTGTCACCACCACCACCACCAGTACTACCACTGTCACCACCACCACCACCACCAGTACTACCACTGTCACCACCACCACCACAACCAGTACTTCCACTGTCATCAGCACCACCACCAGTACTACCACTGTCACCACCACCACCACCACCAGTACTACCACTGTCACCACCACCACCACCACCAGTACTACCACTGTCACCACCACCACCACCAGTACTACCACTGTCACCACCACCACCACCACCACCAGTACTACCACTGTCACCACCACCACCACCACCAGTACTACCACTGTCACCACCACCACCACCAGTACTACCACTGTCACCACCACCACCACCAGTACTATCACTGTCACCACCACCACCACCACCAGTACTACCACTGTCACCACCACCACCACCAGTACTACCACTGTCACCACCACCACCACCACCAGTACTACCACTGTCACCACCACCACCACCACCACCAGTACTACCACTGTCACCACCACCACCACCACCACCAGTACTACCACTGTCACCACCACCACCAGTACTACCACTGTCACCACCACCACCAGTACTACCACTGTCACCACCACCACCAGTACTACCACTGTCACCACCACCACCAGTACTACCACTGTCACCACCACCACCAGTACTACCACTGTCACCACCACCACCAGTACTACCACTGTCACCACCACCACCACCAGTACTACCACTGTCACCACCACCACCAGTACTACCACACTCACCACCACCAGTACTACCACTGTCACCACCACCACCAGTACCACCACTGTCACCACCAGTACTACCACTGTCACCACCACCACCACTACCACCAGTACTACCACTGTCACCACCACCACCACCACCACCAGTACTTCCACTGTCACCAGCACCACCACCAGTACTACCACTGTCACCACCACCACCACCAGTACTACCACTGTCACCACCATCACCACCAGTACCACCACTGTCACCACCACCACCACCAGTACTACCACTGTCACCACCACCACCACCACCAGTACTACCACTGTCACCACCACCACCAGTACTACCACTGTCACCACCACCACCACCAGTACTACCACTGTCACCACCACCACCACCAGTACTACCACTGTCACCACCACCACCACCAGTACTACCACTGTCACCACCACCACCAATACTACCACTGTCACCAGCACCACCACCAGTACTACCACTGTCACCACCACCACCACCAGTACTACCACTGTCACCACCACCACCACCAGTACTACCACTGTCACCACCACCACCACCAGTACTACCACTGTCACCACCACCACCACCACCAGTACTACCACTGTCACCAGCACCACCACCAGTACTACCACTGTCACCACCACCACCACCAGTACTATCACTGTCACCACCACCACCAGTACTACCACTGTCACCACCACCACCACCCGTACTACCACTGTCACCACCACCACCACCAGTACTACCACTGTCACCACCACCACCAGTACTACCACCACCACCACCACCAGTACTACCACTGTCACCACCACCACCACCAGTACCACCACTGTCACCACCACCACCACCAGTACTACCACTGTCACCACCACCACCACCACCAGTACTACCACTGTCACCACCACCACCAGTACTACCACTGTCACCACCACCACCACCAGTACTACCACTGTCACCACCACCACCACCAGTACTACCACTGTCACCACCACCACCACCAGTACTACCACTGTCACCACCACCACCAATACTACCACTGTCACCAGCACCACCACCAGTACTACCACTGTCACCACCACCACCACCAGTACTACCACTGTCACCACCACCACCACCAGTACTACCACTGTCACCACCACCACCACCAGTACTACCACTGTCACCACCACCACCACCACCAGTACTACCACTGTCACCAGCACCACCACCAGTACTACCACTGTCACCACCACCACCACCAGTACTATCACTGTCACCACCACCACCAGTACTACCACTGTCACCACCACCACCACCCGTACTACCACTGTCACCACCACCACCACCAGTACTACCACTGTCACCACCACCACCAGTACTACCACCACCACCACCACCAGTACTACCACTCTCCACCGTGACTTGGCATAGATGTGTCGTGTGTGTGTGTGTGTGTGTGTGTGTGTGTGTGTGTGTGTGTGTGTGTGTGTGTGTGTGTGTGTGTGTGTGTGTGTGTGTGTGTGTGTGGTATGTTTTTTTTTTTCTACCACAGACGTGGCCACACATTTACAATGCTAACCAGCATATATACATTTTCTTCTGTCCTCCATGGACAGGGTGAGAGATCGTTTAAACATATAGTTCAAGGGTTTATTGAACAATCAACCACAGAAGGTGATTCGGTGCTTTCAAAATGCTAAGTTAACCTACATACGTAAATACATAGATGCACAGATTTACGTATGCCCTACATAAAGTGTTCGATGTGTCTTTTACATAGTGTCATTAATGTGCATTTACAAAGGTGAAATGTAATTCTGATCAGCTTCCATGTGTACTTTATACACATACATATACATACACACATATATATGTACACATACATATATGCATACATGTACACATACATATATACACACACACATGCATTCACATACATTTGTCTCTTTTACTCTGACAGAGTGAGATTGCTGATAGAGAAACTAGTGTGCAATTAAGCACTTAATCACTGAAGGTGATGAAGGTGCTTTTACAAGCTCAGGTTATATAGTTACATCACATACATACATTATATAATTGATACATTACATGGTCAATCTTGGGTACAAGTCCAATATATCATCAAGTGTTCCAGTACTCATATAGTAGTTACAGAGTTCAACATACCTCAGCCCAGGAGGGCGAAAGTCAGTCAATATGGGACATTCTACAATATAATGTTCAAGAGAGTGCATGTTTTCTCTTTCACAAAGTTGACACATTGTGTACTCCACATTTGGGTTTTGAGAAAGCTGCCAGATACGTCTATATCCCAGGCGTAGTATGTTGTGGTGTGAGTGCCATGGCTGGGTGGTTGTGTGTGTGGCTAGCTGGTGTGTGGTAACCTTAACGCCGCTGGAGTTGGCTACCGGAGGCTAAGATTAGCAACATCACGGAAGTTGCTCTTCTTGTAGCACCATTTTTTTTTGTTATTGATTGTTTGTATTTTGTTTTGTTCTTTAGGTGTAGATCGGGTCCGGGATGGGCCACTCATGTGGGTCGTCTGGCAGGCCACTCATGTGGGTCGTCTGGCAGGCCACTCATGTGGGTCGTCTGGCAGGCCACTCATGTGGGTCGTCTGGCAGGCCATTTAGTATTTGAGGTGTTGGGAAGGCCTCATCATGGATGTGTCTGGTCACTTTTTGTTGGAGAGTGATTCTTGTGGTTGTGTGTGGTGGTCCATGGCTCTCGTAGTCGCTGGTGGTGTTTACTGCTTCATAGGGATCTTCAGGGTCTGGGACACACATGTGCTTCATGCGGTACAGCTGCCTTCTGGCCAGGTAGCTGAGCCGGGTGTTCCTTGGCATCATGCTGTGTGTCTCATGGATCAGGTCTGTTCTTACCCTGCCCACCAGTGTGGCCCGCCGCGAAGTGAAGTGCTTTGTTTTCTACCCGTTGGATCTTTAGCATGTTGGTGCTGTTGGTGAGGTTGAGGGGGACGTAAGGGTACTCCAGGCTGGGCCTTATGATCATTCTGTACAGGTGGAGCTTGACGGGGGACGTGGCTTGCCTGAAGCGGAATAGCCTCGACAGGGAACCCTTAGCCATCGATGTCTTCAAGGAGACGTACTGGGTGGAGTTAAGTAGCCTGTTGAAGTTGTATCCAAGCACTGTGTTGGAGTCTGAGATGGCTATGGGTTCACCCCTGATCCTTACACCCCCCCCCCCTTATCTTCGATTGTGTAGGCCATACAGCCAACAGTCCTTATTTGGATCTTATCTGGGTTAGTGGTGATCTTCCATTTTCTTTCCCAGTTAGCAGTCTTGGCTAGTTCTACGTTCGCCTTACGGGTGACGGTGGCGTGTTTGGCTGCTGGGGTTGGTTGTTATTACGTGTGTTACGTCGTCACCAAATTGGACGATGATGGTGTCCTTGTCATCTGGGTGGAGCAGGTCACTGACGAAAATGTTGAAGAGGGCCGGGCTCAGGCACGACCCCTGGGGACTCCAGCTGTTGGGGTGAAGACTGCTGCAGCTTTCGCCTTGACGCTGGGAGTAACTTGCCTGTTCTTAAGGAAATTAGGTTATTTGACCTTATATACATCCCGGTCAGTGGTCAAGGTCATTCAGTAGGTGCCAGAGTTGTAGTTGTTGATTGTGGGGGCCCCGACGGTATTAGAGCTGGCTGGGCCCCGACGGCCCGAGTGCTGGGTGGGCCCCGAAGGCCCGAGTGCTGGGTGGGCCCCGACGGCCCGAGTGCTGGGTGGGCCCCGACGGCCCGAGTGCTGGGTGGGCCCCGACGGCCCGAGTGCTGGGTGGGCCTCGACGGCCCGAGTGCTAGCCTGGCCCCGACGGTCCGAGTGCTGGCTGGGCCCCGACGGCCCGAGTGCTGGCTGGGCCCCGACGGCCCGAGTGCTGGCTGGGCCCCGACGGCCCGAGTGCTGGCTGGGCCCCGACGGCCCGAGTGCTGGCTGGGCCCCGACGGCCCGAGTGCTGGCTGGGCCCCGACGGCCCGAGTGCTGGCTGGGCCCCGACGGCCCGAGTGCTGGCTGGGCCCCGACGGCCCGAGTGCTGGCTGGGCCCCGACGGCCCGAGTGCTGGCTGGGCCCCGACGGCCCGAGTGCTGGCTGGGCCCCGACGGCCCGAGTGCTGGCTGGGCCCCGACGGGGAGGGGGTCAGTGGAGGTGGTGTTGCCAGAACATCGTGTCCACCCCGCCATGGCTGGCGGTATCTCCAGGTACACATTACTGGCCCATAATCAGGAACATTACAACACATCAATCAATAATCACCTTCACTCGTCCACGACGAACCGAAACGTCGTCGTTTTTCCATCTTCTGATGGAATTGGATTGCCAGAAAGCCTTTGACACAGTACCACATAAGAGATTAGTTTGGTCATCACTAACAAAGTCCCAATTATGATGTCAAATAAGTCCCAATTAAGATGCTTGATGTGCTTCAGCAACTCGATATCCAGATATCTTAGGGGTGGTTGGCCCGCACGTTCACCGAAATTGATTCACAGAGACAACAGTGAATTCTGAACGCCCTCAACCCACACTCTCACCTCATTGCACTGCAATTATAACGCTTTGTACCCCACGTTCGTCAGAGCAAGTTAAGTTCACTCAAGCACAGCAATTTCGACGCTCTGGGACGAATTGGTCATTTGGCCTCGACAGGCCGCAGTAACCACTCTCGCAACACAACCGTTTCCCATGCGAGGGGCTCGACAGGTTAGGAGGGTTGGTTGGGTTTGTACGTGTTTGGTTAGGCTAACCTGGTGTATTTATTACGGAGTGGCTGACCTAGAGAACGGGCTGAAGTATACACACAGGCCCAGCACCCCAGCTATACATAGTCCCAGCAATACACAGGCCCAGCACCCCAGCTATACTCAGGCCCAGCACCCCAGCTATACATAGGCCCAGCAATACACAGGCCCAGCACCCCAGCGATACTCAGGCCCAGCACCCCAGCTATACATAGGCCCAGCAATACACAGGCCCAGCACCCCAGCTATACTCAGGCCCAGCACCCCAGCTATACATAGGCCCAGCAATACACAGGCCCAGCACCCCAGTTATACACAGGCCCAGCACCCCAGCTATACACAGGCCCAGCACCCCAGCTATACACAGGCCCAGCACCCCAGCTATACACAGGCCCAGCACCCCAGCTATACATAGGCCCAGCTATACACAGGCCCAGCACCCCAGCTATACACAGGCCCAGCACCCCAGCTATACATAGGCCCAGCAATACACAGGCCCAGCACCCCAGCTATACATAGGCCCAGCAATACACAGGCCCAGCACCCCAGCTATACTCAGGCCCAGCACCCCTGCTATACTCAGGCCCAGCACCCCTGCTATACACAGGCCCTGCACCCCAGCTATACACAGGCCCAGCACCCCAGCTATACACGGGCCCAGCACCCCACATATACACAGGCCCAGCACCCCAGCTATACACAGGCCCAGCACCCCAGCTATACACAGGCCCAGCACCCCAGCTATACACAAGCCCAGCACCCCAGCTATACACAAGCCCAGCACCCCAGCTATACACAGGCCCAGCACCCCAGCTATACACAGGCCCAGCACCCCAGCTATACACAGGCCCAGCACCCCAGCTATACACAGGCCCAGCACCCCAGCTATACACAAGCCCAGCACCCCAGCTATACACAGGCCCAGCACCCCAGCTATACACAGGCCCAGCACCCCAGCTATACACAGGCCCAGCACTCCAGCTATACACAGGCCCAGCACCCCAGCTATACACAGGCCCAGCACCCCAGCTATACACAGGCCCAGCACCCCAGCTATACACAGGCCCAGCACCCCAGCTATACACAGGCCCAGCACCCCAGCTATACACAGGCCCAGCACCCCAGCTATACACAGGCCCAGCACCCCAGCTATACACAAGCCCAGCACCCCAGCTATACACAGGCCCAGCACCCCAGCTATACACAGGCCCAGCACCCCAGCTATACACAGGCCCAGCACCCCAGCTATACACAGGCCCAGCACCCCAGCTATACACAGGCCCAGCACCCCAGCTATACACAGGCCCAGCACCCCAGCTATACACAGGCCCAGCACCCCAGCTATACACAGGCCCAGCACCCCAGCTATACACAGGCCCAGCACCCCAGCTATACACAGGCCCAGCACCCCAGCTATACACAGGCCCAGCACCCCAGCTATACACAGGCCCAGCACCCCAGCTATACACAGGCCCAGCACCCCAGCTATACACAGGCCCAGCACCCCAGCTATACACAGGCCTTCACTGTGAGGAACGAGGTCTCACAGTGACGATAGAATTAGATTCTAAGACGATATTCGATTCTAAGACGGATAAGATTCGTGACGATAGAATTAGATTCTAAGAACAACTGGCAATGGAAATAGCGGAAATGTTCTCAATAACTACCAGTAGAACAAAAGTTGATGAATGGTCTCTAGAAATAGAACAAAATCAATAGATAAATTCGCAAGCACAAGAACGTAGTTCTTGGACTTATACTGTTCTTGATGTATATAAATGATCTGCCAGAGGGTATAGACTCGTTCCTCTCACTGTTTGCTGATGATGCAAAAATAATGAGGAGGATCAAGACAGAGGAAGATAGTATGAGGCTACAAGATGACCTGAACAAACTGAAGGAATGGTCAAACAAATGGCTACTAAAGTTCAACCCAAGTAAGTGTAAGGTAATGAAACTAGGAAGGAAAGAAATAGGAGGCCAGACACTGGATATCGAATGGGAGATGAAGTCCTTCACGAAACGGACAGAAAGATCCAAGAGTTGATATCACGCCAAACCTGTCTCCTGAAGCCCACGTCAAAAGAGGTCTAGCACCCAGCTATGCACATCAATTGCGTATGCGAGGCTTGCCTCAGAACTGCCTCCAGGAACCTGTGTAATTAATCTTTCAGAACATTGTATACTACGTATGTAAGACCAATCTTGGAGTATGCGGCCCCAGCATGGAGCCCGTACCTTGTCAAGCACAAGACGAAGCTGGAAAAAGTTCAGAGGAATGTCACTAGGCTGGTCCCAGAACTAAGAGGCATGAGTTACGAGGAAAGGCCGAGGGAACTGCACGTCACGTCGCTGGAAGACAGAAGAGCCCGGGGAGACATGATCGCCACCTACAAAATTCTCAGGGGAATTGGCAGGGTAGACAAGAATGTATTATTTAATGTGGTATACGCACAAGGGGACACAGGTGGAAGCTGAGTACCCAAATGAGCCACAGAAATATTAGAAAAAACTTTTTCAGTGTCAGAGTAATTAGTAAATGGAATGCATTAGGCACTGATGAGGTTAAGGCCCCTGGGCTAAGGTATGCTGAACTCTGTAACTACTATATGAGTACTGGAACACTTGATGATATATTGGACTTGTACCCAAGATTGACCATGTAATGTATCAACTTTACAATGTATGTATGTGATGTAACTATATAACCTGAGCACCTTCATCACCTTCAGTGATTAAGTTGTGTTGTTGTTGTTAAAGATTCGTTACCTGGAACAAAAAGTTCCAGGTAACACGGGCTATGGTGAACCCGTGAATAGTGTGATTAAGTGCTTAATTACACACTAGTTTCTCTGTCAGATATCTCACCCTGTCAGAGTAAAAGAGACAAATGTATGTAAATGCATGTGTGTGTGTATATATGTATGTACATATGTATATGTACGTATGTGTGTGTGTATGTATGTGTATAAAATACATATGGAAGCTGACCAGAATTGCATTTCACCTTTGTAAATGCACATTAATGGCACATCAAACACTTTATGTAGGGCATACGTAAATCTGTGTATCTATGTATTTACGTATGTAGGTTAGCTTAGCATTTTAAAAAGCACCGAATCACCTTCTGTGGTTGATTGTTCAATAAACCCTTGAACTATATGTTTAACACATCTCTCACCCTGTCCATGGAGGACAGAAGAAAATGTATATATGCTGGTTAGCATTGTAAATGTCTGGCCACGTTTGTGGTAGAAAAAAAAAATATTAAAAAAAAAAAAAAATTCAAATGTAGATATGATAGAGCTCGAGAAGCTCAAGAATCTATACACAATTAGATTGACTGTTGAGAGGCGGGACCAAAGAGCCAGAGCCCTTTGGAGCTCTCAGAGCCCCCGCAAGCACAACTAGGTGAGTACAGGCCCAGCACCCACACACACAGCTGATCAAAGCAAAAACTATGAACTATCGAGAGAGAATATTAAAGTTTATTTTTGAAGGAAAAAACCCTCCCAACAAATAATGATAAAAACGTGGCCGTATATCAGGGCGATGTTTAATGTGTGTGTGACAACATCAATACCAAATGGGCAGAGTCCAGGGCAAGGGAGCCTATGTCTCCCCAATGTGCACTTTAATATATTTCCTTATCGCGTTCACTATTGATCCCCCCTCCCCCCACCCTCCCTTCCTCCATTCAACCCCCCTCCCCCCACCCTCCCTTCCTCCATACAACCCCCCTCCCCCTACATACACCACCCCCTCCCTCCATAGACCACCCCTCTCCCCCCTCCAAAACAACCCATTCCCCCAATTCCATATATACGGGGCTTCTAAATCCCTCCATTTGGTCGAAGTGCTTTCATTTTTACAACGTGGATTCTGACAGGTTTCCCTTGTGTTGCTTGATAATGTTATTAATTGGAATCGTAAAGAGGGCTTTACACATGACTAGTGACAGAAATGACTAGTATCTCACAACCCTAGACGACAAACAGGACAGAGAGGATATGATCACCACATACACAACACTGAGGAAAACAGTGTGGACCAAGGACAGCCTCTTCTGTAAAATGATGGAAAATAGAACCAGAGGACGGAAGGGAGTCGAAGAAACGCAAGAAATAATCCATATTCACTCCAATATGTGGAACGCATTGAATGAGGGAGGTGGGAGAACCCCTTCCCCAGTAGTCACTGTAGGACGAGGGGGGGGAGAGGAGGAGGGGAAGGAGGAGGAGGGGAAGAAGGAGGAGGAGGGGAAGAAGAAGGGGGAGGAAGCGAGAACATGGACAACCCCCCCCCCCCTCTGGCCCCACCAAACCCGTGCCACAGTCCAGGGTGCCAGTATAATACTGTTAGGCAGGTCTTAACACATCATTGCCAGTAATGGTGAAGGTGAGTACTGGGCGGTGACCGGCAGTTTCACCAGGAGTGTTGATCATCTTAGTGACTGGCAGTGCTGACTGTGACGTGACTGGCTCATCTCAAGTCAAAGTTTCCATAAGCCAAGACAGATTTAAACACACACACACACACACACACACACACACACACACACACACACACACACACACACACACACACACACACACACACACACACGGGGCCTCGTAGCCTGGTGGATAGCGCGCAGGACTCTTAATTCTGTGGCGCTGGTTCGATTCCCGCACGAGGCAGAAACAAATGGGCAAAGTTTCTTTCATCCTAAGTGCCCCTGTTACCTAGCAGTAAATAGGTACCTGGGAGTTAGTCAGCTGTCACGGGCTGCTTCCTGGGGTGTGTGTGTGTGTGTGTGTGGTGTGGAAAAAAAAAAGTAGTTAGTAAACAGTTGATTGACAGTTGAGAGGCAGGCCGAAAGAGCAAAGCTCAACCCCCGCAAAAACACAACTAGTAAACACAACTAGTAAACACACACACACACACACACACACACACACACACACACACACACACACACACACACACACACACACACACACACACACACACAACATCAGAACAGCGTTTAGGAATCTGTGTAAGGAATCATTCAGAATCTTGTACACCACATATGTAAGACCAATCCTGGAGTATGCGGCCCCAGCATGGAGCCCGTACCTTGTCAAGCACAAGACGAAGCTGGAAAAAGTCCAAAGGTATGCCACTAGACTAGTCCCAGAACTAAGAGGCATGAGTTACGAGGAAAGGCTGCGGGAAATGCATCTTACGACACTGGAAGACAGAAGAGTAAGGGGAGACATGATCACAACCTACAAAATCCTCAGAGGAATCGACCGGGTAAACAAGGATAAACTATTCAACACTGGTGGGACGCGAACAAGGGGACACAGGTGGAAACTGAGTACCCACATGAGCCACAGAGCCGTTAGAAGGAACTTTTTCAGTGTCAGAGTAGTTAACGGATGGAATGCATTAGGCAGTGATGTGGTGGAGGCTGACTCCATACACAGTTTTAAATGTAGATATGATAGAGCCCAGTAGGCTCAGGAATCTGTACACCAGTTGATTGACAGTTGAGAGGCGGGACCAAAGAGCCAAAGCTCAACCCCCGCAAGCACAAATAGGTGAGTACAAATAGGTGAGTACACACACACACGCACACACACTGTCTCCTGCAGCACATATCAAGAGGATAACATCAGCGGCATATGCCAGGCTGGCCAACATACGAACGGCATTCAGAAACTTGTGTAAAGAATCATTCAGAACTTTGTATACCACATGTGTCAGGCCAATCCTGGAGTATGCAGCCCCAGCATGGAGTCCATATCTAGTCAAGGATAAGACTAAACTGGAAAAGGTTCAATGGTTTGCTACCAGACTAGTACCCGAGCTGAGAGGTATGAGCTACGAGGAGAGACTACGGGAATTAAACCTCACTTCGCTGGAAGACAAAAGAGTTAGGGGGGACATGATCACCACATTCAAGATTCTCAAGGGAATTGATAGGGTAGATAAAGACAGGCTATTTAACACAAGGGGAACACGCACTAGGGGACACAGGTGGAAACTGAGTGCCCAAATGAGCCACAGAGATAATAGAAAGAACTTTTTTAGTGTCAGAGTGGTTGACAAATGGAATGCATTAGGAAGTGATGTGGTGGAGGCTGACTCCATACACAGTTTCAAGTGTAGATATGATAGAGCCCATTAGGCTCGGGAATCTGTTCACCTGTTGATTGACGGTTGAGAGGCGGGACCAAAGAGCCAGAGCTCAACCCCCGCAAGCACAACTAGGTGAGTACATACACACCCTAACAGCAGAGGTTCATATAAATAGAATAACGTCAGCCGCAAACTCTACGCTGGCAAAAGTGCAGAACATCCTTCAGAAACTTGAATAAAGAGGCTTTTAGATCACTGTATACCGCCTGTGTGAGGCCAGTCTTGGAGTATGCCGCCCCATCTTAGAGCCGCCATCTAAAAAAAAAACACATAAGGAGCCTTGAAAAGGTGCAGAAGTTTGCAACGAGACTTGTCCCAGAGCTGCGAGGGATGAGGTATGAAGACAGACCCAAGGAGCTAAACTTGACGACGTTAAACAGGAGGAAGGAGAGGGGGAGACATGATACAGACGTATAAAATACTTAGAGGGATTGCCAAGGTAAAAACAGGAAATGTTTATAATGAATACCATTAGAACAAGGGGGTCACGGATGGAAGCTTGAGACTCAGATGGGTCATAAAGATGTTAGAAAGTTATATTTTGGCGTAAGAGTGAGTAAATGGAATGACCTAAAGCAGGTTGTAGAGGCAAACTCAATTCATAACTTTAAAAAAGCAGGTGTGATAGGGAAATAGGCCAGGAGTCATTGTATTAGACAATCAACGGATAGAAAGGCGGGGTCCAAGAGTTAAAGCTCGATCCTGCAGGCACAAATAGGTGAGTACACACGCATGCACGCATGCATGCACGCACGCACGCGCCCGCACACATACACACATTCCACGAAACGTAGCTCTCATACTGTAAGTATACTTAGGTAATTACACACACACACACACACACAAATGGAGTGGTAGACGGTTGGAACAAGTTAAGTGAGAAGGTGGTGGAGGCCAAGACCGTCAGTAGTTTCAAAGCGTTATATGACAAAGATTGCTGGGAAGACGGGACACCACGAGCGTAGCTCTCATCCTGTAACTACACTTAGGTAATTACACACACACACACACACACACACACACACACACACACACACACACACACACACACACACACACACACACACACACACACACGCACGCAAGTGGAAGCTGAGTACCCAAATGAGTCAGAGAGACATTAGAAAGAACTTTTTCAGTGTCAGAGTAATTGAAATTGAAATAAGTTTATTGAGGTAAAATACACACAAAGGGATGAGGTAGCTCAAGCTATTCTCACCCCGTTCAGTACATCGTGTTAATACATACATATACACACATCACCGAACATTCTGAGAGATAAACATATACATTTCCTCCTTTACACAAGTAGTATGGTATCAGACGTACACACAAATACTTTCATGACCTAGGTATACTGTATAGACAATTTGGAAGAGACATGCAGATAATTGAACGAAAGATTACAGTCATGGTGCAAAATTCTTATCTCTCTCCAGAATGTCATCAACCTTTCCGCTGTCAGAATAGTTACTGAATGGAATGCACTAGGCAGTGATGTGGTGGAGGCTGACACCATACACAGTTTCAAATGTAGATATGATAGAGCCCAATAGGCTCAGGAGCCTGTACACCAGTAGACTGACAGTTGAGAGGCGGGACCAAAGAGCCAGAGCTCAACCCCCGCAAGCACAACTAGGTGAGTACACACACCCTTCCATCTGAAATATCTTGCCAATACCAGAATGATAATCTCACCCATTGATTTTTTTACTAATACATTTCCATTCACTAAATAATGTAATGTATAAACCCAGTGGTGTGGAGGGAAGGGGGGAGGTATAAGGGGGTAGGGAGGTATAAGGGGGTAAAGGGGGGCGACACTGCACTCACCCCAACAATGGGACGCACAACAATACTCAATCTACCATTTTTTTCCCCTTTTCCCCTTTGCCCCCCCCCCCCCCAAACCAGCCCGTCCTCGGCTCTGTGATATCTCTACAATGGCAGCCGGTTAAATCTGCTACGATTGTCCCGCCAGTAAATAACATAAAAAAATTATATATCTGACTGAGTAGCACCGGTTTGGCATTAGTAGTGTTGCCACCTCGGGGTCTCCGGCCGGGGGGGGGGGGGGCAGGAGAGTTACCGGTGAGGTTCCTTCTTCCAGTTAGCTGCCAATATTGACATGACACCAAAATATCAGTGGACAGTGTTGGTCATGGCGGAGAGACTGGCAGACAACATAGACCTCTCTCGCCAACTCTACCCACCCATGGAGAGTGGGTGCATATGCAAGAGAAGTGAGAGGGGGGGATATGATTGGAACATATAAAATACTCAGGGAGATTGACAGAGTGGAAATAGACGAAATGTTCACACGGAATAGTAACAGAACGAGGGGACATGGGTGGAAGCTGGAAGCTCAGATGAGTCACAGAGATGTTAGGAAGTATTATTTTAGCGTGAGAGTTGTGGAAAAATGGAATGCACTTGGGGAACAGGTTGTGGAAGCAAACTCTCTTCATAATTTTAAAACTAGATATGATAGGAAAATAGGACCGGAGTCATTGCTGTAAACAACCGATGGCTCGAAAGGCGGGATCCAAGAGTCAATGCACGATCCTGCAGGCACAAATAGGCGAGTACACACACACACACACACACACATACACACACACACACGCACACACACACACACACACACACGGAGTATTCCAAAGGGATATACCATGGGACACAGAACTCAGAACTAAGTCCGTACAAGACATGATGGACTATGTCACCCAAAAGTGTCAGGAGGCAGTAAACAGGTTTATCCCGGCCCGACAGGAAAAAATCGAGAAGCAAAAAAAGAATCCGTGGTTTAATAGGGCATGTATGGAAGCAAAGGAACTGAACAAAAGGGCATGGAGGAACTTCCGAAACAACAGAACACCTGAAAGCAGAGAGAGATACCAGGAACGAGTATGTTAGTGTGAGAAGAGAAGCTGAGAAAAAGTATGAGAATGATATAGCTAATAAAGCCAAGACCGAACGAAAGATACTCCACAGTCACATCAGGAAGAAAACAACAGTGAAGGAACAGGTGATGAAACTTAGAACGGGCGAGGACAGGTACACAGAGAATGGCAAAGAGGTGTGTGAAGAACTCAAGAGGTTCCAGGAGGTCTTCACAATAGAACAAGGTGTGGTCACTGTGTTGGGAGAGGGGGCAGTAAACCAGGCGGCCTTGGAATGGTTCGAAATTACAAGAGATGAGGTCAAGAGGCATCTGTTGGATCTGGATGTGAAAAAGGCTGTTGGCCCAGACGGAATCTCACTATGAGTATTGAAAGAGTGTGCAGAAACACTTTGCTTGCCACTCTCCATAGTGTACAGTAGGTCACTGGAGACGGGAGACCTACCATAAATATGGAAGAATGCTAATGTAGTCCCAATATACAAAAAGGGTGACAGGCAAGAGGCACTGAACTACAGGCCAGTGTCCTTAACTTGTATACCATGCAAGGTGATGGAGAAGATTGTGAGAAAAAACCTAATAACACATCAGGAGAGAAGGGACTTCGTGACAACCCATCAACATGGGTTCAGGGAGGGTAAATCTTGCGTTACAGGCTTAATAGAATTCTACGATCAGGTGACAAAGATTAAGCAAGAAAGAGAAGGATGGGTGGACTGCATTTTTTTAGACTGTCTGAAAGCCTTTGACACAGTATCCCATAAGAGGCTGATGCATAAGCTGGAGAAACAGGCAGGAGTAACTGGTAGGGCGCTCCAGTGGATAAGGGAGTACCTAAGCAATAGGAAGCAGAGAATTACAGTGAGGGGTGAGACCTCCGATTGGCGTGAAGTCACCAGTGAGGTCACACAGGGCTCTGTACTCGGACGTATCCTGTTTCTGATATACGTAAATGATCTCCCGGAGGGTATAGACTCATTCCTCTCAATGTTTGCTGACAACGCCAAAATTATGAGAAGGATTAAGACAGAGGAGGACAGCTTGAGGCTTCAAGAAGACCTGGAGAAGCTGCAGGAATGGTCGAACAAATGATTGTTAGAGTTTTACCCAAGCAAATGTAATGTAATGGAGATAGGTGTAGGGAGCAGGAGACCAGATACAAGGTTTGGGAGATGATTTGGGAGTTTGATTTGGGAGATGAAATACTTCAAGAGACAAAGAGAGAGAAAGACCTGGGGGTTGATATCATGTCAGACCTGTCCCCTGAAGCCCATATCAAGAGGATAACATCAGCAGCATATGCCAGGTTGGCTAACATAAGAACGTAATTTAGAAACTTGTGTAAGGAATCTTTCAGAACGTTATATACCACATATGTCAGACCAATCCTGGAGTATGCGGCTCAAGCATGGAATCCATATCTAGTCAAGCATAAGATTAAACTGGAAAAGGTTCAAAGGTTTGCCACCAGACTAGTACCAGAACTGAGGGGTATGAGCTACGAGGAGAGACTACGGGAATTAAACCTCACGTCACTGATAGACAGAAGAGTTAGGGGGAACATGATCACTACATTCAAGATTCTCACAAGAATTGATAGGGTATCCACATCAAAAGGATATCATCAGCGGCATATGCTAGAATGGCCAACATAAGAACTTCCTTTAGAAACTTGTGTAAGTAATCGTTCAGAACCTTGTATGCCACTTACGTCAGACCAATCCTGGAGTATGCAGCTCCAGCCTGGAGTCCATACCTAGTTAAACACAAGACAAAGTTAGAGAAGATTCAGAGGTATGCCACCAGACTGGTCCCGGAAGTGAGAGGCATGAGCTACGAGGAAAGGCGAAGGACGCAGAACCTCACGTCCCTGAAAAACAGACGAGTAGGTGGAGACATGATAACCACCTACAAAATTCCCAGGGGAAATGACAGGGTGGATAAAGACAAACTCTTTATCACGGGTGAGGGGGTCAGGGTGAAGATAGAAGAGACAGTTGTCAAGTCAGACGACTGATACAAGCAGCGACCTAAGATAAGCACAACAAAGGAACAAGAATGAAAGCAAGGAACAACTGCACGGAACAAGTAACAATCGACGCACCAATGAAAACCTCATTAGCAGATGAAAAGCACCCGAGGCGCTCGCTGATTGGTGGCTGCGATAAGCTCAGGCTATCTGATTGGAAATTCATTTTTTTCCTCTCCATTGGTAATGAAGGCGGCCTCTGGTTAATAACACCCCCCCCCCTCACACTGCCCCCTCACACTGCCACCTCACACTGCCCCCTCACACTGACCCCCCTCTCACACTGCCTCCCTCACACTGCCTCCCTCACACTGACCCCCCCCCTCACACTGCCCCCTCACACTGCCACCTCACACTGCCTCCCTCACACTGACCCCCCCCTCACACTGCCCCCCTCACACTGCCTCCCTCACACTGACCCCCCCTCACACTGCCACCTCACACTGCCTCCCTCACACTGACCCCTCACACTGACCCCCCCCCCTCACACTGCCCCCTCACACTGCCACCTCACACTGCCTCCCTCACACTGACCCCCCCTCACACTGCCCCCTCACACTGCCTCCCTCACACTGACCCCTCACACTGACCCCCCCCCCTCACACTGCCCCCTCACACTGCCCCCTCACACTGCCTCCCTCACACTGCCTCCCTCACACTGACCCCTCACACTGACCCCTCACACTGACCCCTCACACTGCCCCCTCACACTGACCCCCCCCTCACACTGACCCCCCCCTCACACTGACCCCCCCTCACACTGACCCCCCCTCACACTGACCCCCCCTCACACTGCCTCCTCACACTGCCCCCCCCTCACACTGACCCCTCACACTGACCCCCCCCCCTCACACTGACCCCCCCCCTCACACTGACCCCTCACACTGCCCCCTCACACTGACCCCTCACACTGCCCCCTCACACTGACCCCCCCCTCACACTGCCCCCTCACACTGACCCCCCCCTCACACTGCCCCCTCACACTGCCCCCCCTCACACT
Organism: Procambarus clarkii; assembly: GCF_040958095.1. Taxonomy (NCBI): domain Eukaryota; kingdom Metazoa; phylum Arthropoda; class Malacostraca; order Decapoda; family Cambaridae; genus Procambarus; species Procambarus clarkii. Next base: position 5,291,622 of record NC_091158.1, read on the forward strand.
GACCCCCCCCCTCACACTGACCCCTCACACTGACCCCCCCCTCACACTGCCCCCTCACACTGACCCCCCCCTCACACTGACCCCCCCTCACACTGACCCCCCCTCACACTGCCCCCTCACACTGCCTCCTCACACTGCCCCCCCTCACACTGACCCCTCACACTGACCCCTCACACTGACCCCCCCCTCACACTGACCCCTCACACTGCCCCCTCACACTGACCCCTCACACTGACCCCCCCCTCACACTGCCCCCTCACACTGCCCCCTCACACTGACCCCCCCCTCACACTGCCCCCTCACACTGCCTCCTCACACTGCCCCCCCCCCTCACACTGCCTCCTCACACTGCCCCCCCCTCACACTGACCCCTCACACTGACCCCCCCTCACACTGCCCCCTCACACTGCCCCCTCACACTGCCCCCTCACACTGACCCCCCCCCCTCACACTGACCCCCCCTCACACTGACCCCCCCTCACACTGCCCCCTCACACTGCCTCCTCACACTGCCCCCCCTCACACTGACCCCTCACACTGACCCCCCCCTCACACTGACCCCTCACACTGCCCCCTCACACTGACCCCTCACACTGACCCCCCCCTCACACTGCCCCCTCACACTGCCCCCTCCCTCACACTGCCCCCTCACACTGCCTCCTCACACTGCCCCCCCCCCTCACACTGCCTCCTCACACTGCCCCCCCCTCACACTGACCCCTCACACTGACCCCCCCCCTCACACTGACCCCTCACACTGACCCCCCCCTCACACTGCCCCCTCACACTGCCCCCCTCACACTGCCTCCTCACACTGCCCCCTCACACTGCCCCCTCACACTGCCCCCTCACACTGCCTCCCTCACACTGCCCCCTCACACTGCCCCCTCACACTGACCCCCCCCCTCACACTGCCCCCTCACACTGCCTCCCTCACACTGCCCCCTCACACTGACCCCCCCCCTCACACTGCCTCCCTCACACTGCCCCCCTCACACTGCCCCCTCACACTGCCTCCCTCACACTGACCCCCCCCTCACACTGACCCCCCCCCTCACACTGCCCCCTCACACTGCCCCCTCACACTGCCTCCCTCACACTGCCCCCTCACACTGCCCCCTCACACTGCCTCCCTCACACTGCCTCCCTCACACTGCCTCCCTCACACTGCCTCCCTCACACTGCCTCCCTCACACTGCCTCCCTCACACTGCCCCCTCACACTGACTGACCCCCCCCCTCACACTGCCCCCTCACACTGACCCCCCCCCCCTCACACTGCCCCCTCACACTGACCCCCCCCCCCTCACACATAGAGAGCATATTCACCCTACAAATGTATAATATTCGAGTAGCTCCATAGCCTCAAAAATATTTTCAAGTGATTTATCACGCCACTATGATTTTTTGTTAATATTATATATATATATATATATATATATATATATATATATATATATATATATATATATATATATATATATATATATATATATATATATATATGTATGGAGAAACAGCTTCCTAAGTGTGAGAGCTGGCAACAGAGACAAGCATCACGCCATCTTGGTCTCGTCTATCCAACTCGAGGGACGGTAATTATCTATCCACCGGAATGAACGCTAATTATCTATTCACCCGATGAAAGATTAATGACTTATCCATCCCAAGGAACGGTTGTCTATCCATCTGAAGGAACTGCAATTATCTATCCTCCCGAAGGAAGGGTCAAATTCTATCCAGCCTAGGGTATGATTATTGCCGATTAACCCGAAAGAACGATAATTATCATATAATAATTAATACCCACATTTAGAAATCGTAATTATCTATCCACCTGAAGGAATGCTAATTATCTATCCACCTGAAGGAATGCTAATTATCTATCCACCTGAAGGAATGCTAATTATCTATCCACCTGAAGGAATGCTAATTATCTATCCAACCAAACAAATGATTATGTATGCAAGGAAAGACATGGTAGTAATGTATCTACCGAGAGAAAAGTTACAGTGGTGTGAGACGCTCCTAACCAGCACCCTCTCACAGTAACCAGGTACCAGTAACACCCACAAGTAACCAGGTACCAGTAACACCTACAAGTAACCAGTTACCAGTAACACCTACAAGTAACCAGTTACCAGTAACACCTACAAGTAACCAGTTACCAGTAACACCCACAAGTAACCAGGTACCAGTAACACCCACAAGTAACCAGGTACCAGTAACACCCACAAGTAACCAGGTACCAGTAACACCCACAAGTAACCAGGTACCAGTAACACCCACAAGTAACCAGGTACCAGTAACACCCACAAGTAACCAGGTACCAGTAACACCCACAAGTAACCAGGTACCAGTAACACCTACAGTGTAAGTATCGCGGAATACCTTGTGCTCCAGCGCGACACAGGAGGCCCTCAAGCGGCAGGAACACCGGACCAACTCACTCACCTGAAACACAAACACACACAATTAAACCAGAACTGAAATAATCCTCCGTAGGCCTTATTCATCACACATGTGTCCAGCATCATCACTTGAAAATTGTGTAAATTCATTAAAATCAGTTTAAAACATTCATCAAAAACTCTCGTAACAATTATTTAATTCATCAAAAATATTCGTAAAAAACTTATTCAATTCATCAAACACTCGTAAAACAATTTTTTAATTCATCAAAAACACTCGTCAAACAATTCTTAATTCATCAAAAACACTCGTAAACAATGACTTAATTCATCACACTCGTAAACAATGATTTAATTCATCAAACACTTGTAAAACAATTTTTAATTCATCAAAAACACTCGTAAAACAACATATCCTTTACAGAATGTAACACTGTGTTCGTCCCTGGCTGAAAGTGTTTCTTCCTGATGGCTTGCAACTCAAAAGTATTGCAAATGAATTTAAATGATTTTCTAATTTATAATTCTAACGAAATATGTGGTCATCATTGTAATACACATGTCATTATTATCACATGTCCTCATTGTAACGCAATATGTCATCACTGTAACAAAACATTATATCATTGTGATACACAACATATCATTGTAACACATGACATCATTGTAACACATGACACCATTGTAACAAATGTTACAATGATGTCAAATTTTAACACAAAAATCGACGTTTTTCATAATGCAACATTATAAAATATATTTCATATTATATTTAGTTTCATTGTAACCACCCCCCCCCCACCCCAACCCACCCAATGGACCCACCTCACCGCCCCCTCCCCAACCCCTTGCCCACCGCCCATGTCCCCCCCCCCATTCCCTCCACTCACCCCAACCCCCTCCCTACTCCCCCTTCCCCTCAGTCCACCCCATCATTTCCCATCAGCAGGAAGAGGACCTCCCCACTCTTACATCCGGTATAGGTGTTCTTCTTGTTGAAGGTTGGATGACAGGAGTGAGGCTTGGATGACAGGAGTGAGCGTTTGGATGACAGGAGTGATGGTTTGGATGACAGGAGTGAGGCTTGGATGACAAAAGTAAGGCTTAGATGACAGGAGTGAGGGCTTGGATGACAGGAGTGATGGTTTGGATGACAGGAGTGAGGGCTTGGATGACAGGAGTGAGGGCTTGGATGACAGGAGTGAGGCTTGGATGACAGGAGTGATGGTTTGGATGACGAGTGAGGGCTTGGATGACAGGACTGATGGTTTGGATGACAACAGTGAGCGTTTGGATGACAGGAGTGAGGCTTGGATGACAGGAGTGAGGGCTTGGATGACAGGAGTGAGGGCTTGGATGACAGGAGTGATGGTTTGGATGACAGGAGTGAGGGCTTGGATGACAGGAGTGAGGCTTGGATGACAGGAGTCAGGGTTGGATGACAGGAGTCAGGGTTGGATGACAGGAGTCAGGGTTGGATGACAGGAGTCAGGGTTGGATGACAGGAGTGAGGCTTGGATGACAGGAGTGAGGCTTGGATGACAGGAGTGATGGTTTGGATGACGAGTGAGGGCTTGGATGACAGGACTGATGGTTTGGATGACAACAGTGAGCGTTTGGATGACAGGAGTGAGGCTTGGATGACAGGACTGATGGTTTGGATGACAGGAGTGAGGGCTTGGATGACAGGAGTGAGGGCTTGGATGACAGGAGTGAGGCTTGGATGACAGGAGTGAGGGTTGGATGATAGGAGTGAGGCTTGGATGACAGGAGTGAGGGCTTGGATGACAGGAGTGAGGGCTTGGATGATAGGAGTGAGGCTTGGATAACAGGAGTGAGGGCTTGGATGACAGGAGTGAGGGCTTGGATGACAGGAGTGAGGGCTTGGATGACAGGAGTGAGGCTTGGATGACAGGAGTGAGCGTTTGGATGTCAGGAGTGAGGCTTGGATGACAGGAGTGAGGGTTTGGATGACAGGACTGATGGTTTGGATGACAGGACTGATGGTTTGGATGACAGGAGTGAGGGTTGGATGACAGGAGTGAGGGCTTGGATGACAGGAGTGAGGGCTTGGATGACAGGAGTGAGGCTTGGATGACAGGAGTGAGGGCTTGGATGACAGGAGTGAGGCTTGGATGACAGGAGTGAGAGCTTGAATGACAGGAGTGAGGGCTTGAATGACAGGAGTGAGGGCTTGGATGACAGGAGTGAGGCTTGGATGACAGGAGTGAGGCTTGGATGACAGGAGTGAGAGCTTGGATGACAGGAGTGATGGTTTGGATGACAGGAACCACCACCAACCACCACCAACCACCACCATCACCAACCACCACCACCACCAACCACCATCACCAACCACCACCACCCGTCACACCACCACAACCACCACCACCGTGACGCCCGTCAACAACAACAACAAGCACCACACAACACGTCTCAACCAGCACACAACACAATATATAAAGCAAAACCTTCGAACAAAACATTTGCCTCAACGAACGGACGCGTCCGAACACGAATCTTAAATAACACAGAAAAGAGAGAATGAAGGAAGGGAGGAGGGGAAGAGGCAGGAATTGAGAACATAATACAAAAAAAAAATGGACCAAACCAGAGAAAAAAAAAATTCATCACAGCAATGGCGACAACGGACCTAAAATTAAGAGATAAAAGCACCCCCAAAAAACTGGGAAAAATATAAATTCCCAAACCAACCCCTCCCCCCCCCCCTTAAAAAGCGTACCATCTGGTAACTCGCCAACCGGTTCCTCCCTCCCCTCCCTTCCCCTCCCCTCCCCTCTCTCTCTCTCACACTCTCCCCCCTTTTCCTCTTTGCTGGACCTTCTTACCTGGATTATCTTTTTTTTTTACCTGTTCGGCCCTTTTACCCGTGTGAACGTCATGTCAAGCTTTCCATATTTTAGAGGAGAGAATGGTCACATGTGAGCCATGGGGGGGGGGGCGCGCCCGGGGGTGGGGGGTGATGGGGGTGAGGCTGGGGTTGATGGGGTGAGGCTGGGGTTGATGGGGTGAGGCTGGGGTTGATGGGGTGAGGCTGGGGTTGATAGGGGTGAGGCTGGGGTTGATGGGGTGAGGCTGGGGTTGATGGGGTGAGGCTGGGGTTGATGGGGGTGAGGCTGGGGTTGATGGGGGTGAGGCTGGAGTTGATGGGGGTGAGGCTGGGGTTGAGGCTGGGGTTGATGGGGTGAGGCTGGGGTTGATGGGGGTGAGGCTGGGGTTGATGGGGGTGAGGCTGGGGTTGATGGGGTGAGGCTGGGGTTGATGGGGTGAGGCTGGGGTTGATGGGGTGAGGCTGGGGTTGATGGGGGTGAGGCTGGGGTTGATGGGGGTGAGGCTGGGGTTGATGGGGGTGAGGCTGGGGTTGATGGGGGTGAGGCTGGGGTTGATGGGGGTGAGGCTGGGGTTGATAGGGGTGAGGCTGGGGTTGATGGGGGTGAGGCTGGGGTTGATGGGGGTGAGGCTGGGGTTGATGGGGGTGAGGCTGGGGTTGATGGGATGAGGCTGGGGTTGATGGGGTGAGGCTGGGGTTGATGGGGTGAGGCTGGGGTTGATGGGGTGAGGCTGGGGTTGATGGGGTGAGGCTGGGGTTGATGGGGTGAGGCTGGGGTTGATGGGGTGAGGCTGGGGTTGATGGGGATGAGGCTGGGGTTGATGGGGGTGAGGCTGGGGTTAATGGGGTGAGGCTGGGGTTGATGGGGTGAGGCTGGGGTTGATGGGGTGAGGCTGGGGTTGATGGGGGTGAGGCTGGGGTTGATGGGGGTGAGGCTGGGGTTGATGGGGGTGAGGCTGGGGTTGATGGGGGTGAGGTTGGGGTTCATGGGGTGAGGCTGGGGTTGATGGGGTGAGGCTGGGGTTGATGGGGGTGAGGCTGGGGTTGATGGGGGTGAGGCTGGGGTTGATGGGGTGAGGCTGGGGTTGATGGGGTGAGGCTGGGGTTGATGGGGTGAGGCTGGGGTTGATGGGGGTGAGGCTGGGGTTGATGGGGGTGAGGCTGGGGTTGATGGGGGTGAGGCTGGGGTTGATGGGGGTGAGGCTGGGGTTGATGGGGGTGAGGCTGGGGTTGATGGGGGTGAGGCTGGGGTTGATGGGGGTGAGGCTGGGGTTGATGGGGTGAGACTGGGGTTGATGGGGTGAGGCTGGGGTTGATGGGGTGAGGCTGGGGTTGATGGGGTGAGGCTGGGGTTGATGGGGTGAGGCTGGGGTTAATGTGGGTGAGGCTGGGGTTAATGGGGTGAGGCTGGGGTTAATGGGGTGAGGCTGGGGTTAATGGGGTGAGGCTGGGGTTAATGGGGTGAGGCTGGGGTTGACAGGGGGAGGGGAAGAGGACGGAACGAGTGAAGGGATAGGGAGACGGAAGATAAAGGGTAGTAAGGAATTGAAGAGGAAAGGGAAAAAGGGAATAGGAAGAAGCATAAGAATAGTGAGGGGGGGGGGGAACAGAGAAAATGTATGACGAAATGTTGGAGAGAGAGAGAGATTGAGAGAGAGAGAGAGAGGCAGAGAGAGAGGCAGAGAGAGAGGCAGAGATAGAGAGAGAGACAGAGAGCCACCTACGTGGGGGGGGGGGCAGAAACATTCAGTATGCACACACCTTAAACTGAACCGAACACACAATAAACATCTCCACTATACACTACACTATATTCACTATAGAGACTGTCAACAGGAGTAAAATCAAATTGTTCACCAAAATATCAATATTATAAATCACATAAAAAATTACTATTAATACCTTTTAAGATCGACTACTGTATCAAAATACCGAGAATTTAAGGGAACTGCTTCAATGGGTACAAGATACCGAGACCAGTGGTGGTGTGAGGGGCGAGCCGTCCCTGGGTACTGTGGCCAGGGGTGGGGAGGAGAAAAGCGGCCAGCCTCGCCCCACAACTGCCCGCCCCGACACATTACCGCTATTCAACTATTCCTTTGGTGACACGGGCCTTCTCCTCACCATAGGACCGACAGTGTCTCTAGCTCTGGGGACCCGACCCGGCCCCTTCTCTCTCACGCACACACACGCACACGCTCACTCTCTCACACGCGCATGCACGCCGCGAACACGTGTGTGCGCGCCCGCAAAATTATGCAAATGATGCAAAAATTATGAGGATGATTAAGTCAGAGAAAGATAGTATGAGGCTACAAGATGATCTAAACAAACTGAATAAATGGTCCAACAAATGGCTACTAAAGTTCAACCCGAGTAGATGTAAGGTAATTAAACTAGGCGGTGGAAATAGGAGGCCGGACACAGGATATCGAATGGGAGATGAAGTACTTCATAAAACGGGACTACATGAAACTTCTGTTCCTTCCCTTAGTATCCATCGTGAAATTCAATCGGGAATCTCACTATGGATACTAAAGGAAGGAGGAATTTCTACAATCGACTGTAGAAAGTTTGGGCAGCGTGCGGACCGGGCACTCACTGAGCCCGTCAGAGCAGACACCACAGCTGCCCAACAACTGCAGTAAAGATATGTTGTTAAAAATTTCGCTATCTGGAACAAGAAGTTCCAAGTAGCACGGGCTATGGTGAGCCCGTAGTGGATGACAGTAAAGATAGTACAGGTGGGTCAAACTACCACTACAGTTAGCAGAGAAAAATATCTTAGGGTGAATGTCAGGTGAAATACAGGTAGTAGTCACCTAGAGGTCTCTAAAGTTAAACATGTATTAAGGTATAGTGAGTATATCTATGTATTAATGCTTAGGAAATATACCTTAATGTGTTAATGTATATGAAGTATACCTAGGCATGTATTTATGTATAGGAATTATACCTAGACATGTATTATTATATAGGAAGTATACATTATTATATATATTAATGTATAGGAAGCATATCTATGGATGTATAATGTATAGGAAGCATATCTATGGATGTATTAATGTATAGAAAGTATACCTAAGCATGTAATAACAGAGTGCATAGCATACCTAGGCATGTATTAATGTGAACGCAGGTATGCATTAATTCCCATTCATATATAATATGTAATTAGCACATATACATGCTTGTATCAAGTTATTAAACATTAAATATCGGTTCAAGATCAATGTCCTACAACAAGTTTACGTGCGCAGATGTGCTGTGCTAATTCATCCAGTCTAACTAATTTATAATAATCGGCTTACACCAATTACTTATCTCAAACCAATAATTATTAGTCGAGGTTAACAGCGGTCAGCTGCTGAAAATAACCACCACCAGCTGATGACTGTAAACAATGACCAGCTGACGACTGTAAACAAAGATCAGCTGGCGCCTGTAAACATTAATCAGCTGACCCTATTAAAAACAGCACTAATCCATCCCACCACCGTTAAAGCCTCCCTCTCAACCACCACCACACTCATTATCATCCTGATCTTCTATCCTCCTCTTCTCCTCTTCCTCTTCCTCCTCCTCTTCCCCCCCCCCCCCCCACCCCGTTCTGACCTTCCCACATCTCCCGTGTGAACAACTGCCGCACCTTTCATTCTTCTTCATTTTTTAGGAGTTCAGGGTGAATGAGATCAATGGTTGGCGTTCCTTTACTCAGGCCACGGCAATGGCGATTTGAAAAGCTGGAGAAATGCCCGCGCTGCTGGGAGTATGGGGCAAGGCACAGGTAAAGAAGGGAGGGAGGGGAAAGGTGGTTGGGAGGGATGCTGGAAGGGAAAAGGGAAGCGGAGAGGGAGAGAGAGGATGAAAAGGGATGGGGGATGAGAGAGGAGGTCTGTAGAAAAGTGAGACATATGATTTGGAATATAAAACTAAGGATGGGGAGACAGAGCGGGGGAGGGGGGGGGGGGGTTGATGAGAGGGAAGAGGGGGGAGAGGGTTGGGGCGTGAAAGAGGGAGAGTGAGGCAAGAGGGGAGGATGGGGGAGAGGGAAGGAGGATGAGGGAAGAGTGGGGGAGGACGGGAGGATGAGGGAAGAGGGTGGGGAGATGGGAGGGGAAATAAAAATGGGAGGAATGGGGTCGAGGGAAAAACAATCCCGGGCACCGCCGGGTACCGCTCCTATTGCATATTAGAGTAGCAGCTTATAGGGTACTTTACAGGGTACCATGGTACACACTACACAGGGTACCATGGTACACACTACACAAGGTACCATGGTACACAGTTCACAGGGTACCATGGTACACACTTCACAGAGTACCACGGTACACACTACACAGGGTACCACGGTACACACTACACAGGGTACCACGGCACACTACACAGGGTACCATGGTACACACTACACTGGGTACCATGGTACACACTACACAGGGTACCATGGTACACACTACACAGGGTACCATGGTACACAGTTCACAGGGTACCATGGTACACACTTCACAGAGTACCACGGTACACACTACACAGGGTACCACGGTACACACTACACAGGGTACCACGGTACACACTACACAGGGTACCACGGCACACTACACAGGGTACCATGGTACACACTACACTGGGTACCAGGGTACACCACAACACAACTTACCATAGTTTACAAGGAATGAATCTTCTGTGTAATATTAGGTTCCATTCTACTTGAGAATGAAGATGAAAAAATTACGCTTTAAAGTGAATTGTGCATATTTAACGAGCCTGAGGCGTTTCGCTAAGCTACTACTTAGCATATTCAGTTGCCAAGTTGTAATTTGGCCATACAGACGATACAAGACACTATCACATGCTATCACTCTCTCGTATGTTCCTTTATCGTGCCTCTACTTCCTCAGCAACACCTCCTACTTCCCCAAGACGCCCCCCAGCAAGGACTCCCCCAAGACGCCCCCCAGCAAGGACTTCCCCAAGACGCCCCCCAGCAAGGACTTCCCCAAGACGCCCCCCAGCAAGGACTCCCCAAGACGCCCCCCAGCAAGGACTCCCCCAAGACGCCCCCCCAGCAAGGACTTCCCGAAGACGCCCCCCAGCAAGGACTTCCCCAAGACGCCCCCCAGCAAGGACTTCCCCAAGACGCCCCCCAGCAAGGACTTCCCCAAGACGCCCCCCAGCAAGGACTTCCCCAAGACGCCCCCCAGCAAGGACTTCCCCAAGACGCCCCCCAGCAAGGACTTCCCCAAGACGCCCCCCAGCAAGGACTTCCCCAAGACGCCCCCAGCAAGGACTTCCCCAAGACGCCCCCCAGCAAGGACTTCCCCAAGACGCCCCCCAGCAAGGACTTCCCCAAGACGCCCCCCAGCAAGGACTCCCCCAAGACGCCCCCCAGCAAGGACTCCTCCAAGACGCCCCCCAGCAAGGACTCCTCCAAGACGCCCCCCAGCAAGGACTCCTCCAAGACGCCCCCCAGCAAGGACTCCCCCAAGACGCCCCCCAGCAAGGACTCCCCCAAGACGCCCCCCAGCAAGGACTTCCCCAAGACGCCCCCCAGCAAGGACTTCCCCAAGACGCCCCCCAGCAAGGACTCCCCCAAGACGCCCCCCAGCAAGGACTCCTCCAAGACGCCCCCCAGCAAGGACTCCCCCAAGACGCCCCCCAGCAAGGACTTCCCCAAGACGCCCCCCAGCAAGGACTTCCCCAAGACGCCCCCCAGCAAGGACTTCCCCAAGACGCCCCCCAGCAAGGACTCCCCCAAGACGCCCCCCCAGCAAGGACTTCCCGAAGACGCCCCCCAGCAAGGACTTCCCCAAGACGCCCCCCAGCAAGGACTTCCCCAAGACGCCCCCCAGCAAGGACTTCCCCAAGACGCCCCCCAGCAAGGACTTCCCCAAGACGCCCCCCAGCAAGGACTTCCCCAAGACGCCCCCCAGCAAGGACTTCCCCAAGACGCCCCCCAGCAAGGACTTCCCCAAGACGCCCCCCAGCAAGGACTCCCCCAAGACGCCCCCAGCAAGGACTCCTCCAAGACGCCCCCCAGCAAGGACTCCTCCAAGACGCCCCCCAGCAAGGACTTCCCCAAGACGCCCCCCAGCAAGGACTCCCCCAAGACGCTCCCCAGCAAGGACTCCCCAAGACGCCCCCCAGCAAGGACTCCTCCAAGACGCCCCCCAGCAAGGACTCCTCCAAGACGCCCCCCAGCAAGGACTTCCCCAAGACGCCCCCCAGCAAGGACTCCCCCAAGACGCCCCCCAGCAAGGACTCCCCCAAGACGCCCCCCAGCAAGGACTCCCCCAAGACGCCCCCCAGCAAGGACTCCCCCAAGACGCCCCCCAGCAAGGACTCCCCCAAGACGCCCCCCAGCAAGGACTCCCCCAAGACGCCCCCCAGCAAGGACTCCCCCAAGACGC
>NC_091158.1:5303789-5343789 GCF_040958095.1 Procambarus clarkii
TACTAGCAAGCAGAGCAGTTGTACTAGCAGCAGTTGTACTAGCAGCAGTTGTACTAGCACCAGTTGTACTAGCAGCAGTTGTACTAGCAGCAGCTGTACTAGCAGCAGCTGTACTAGCAGCAGTTGTACTAGCACCAGTTGTACTAGCACCAGTTGTACTAGCAGCAGCTGTACTAGCACCAGTTGTACTAGCAGCAGTTGTACTAGCACCAGTTGTACTAGCAGCAGTTGTACTAGCAGCAGCTGTACTAGCAGCAGTTGTACTAGCAGCAGCTGTACTAGCAGCAGTTGTACTAGCAGCAGTTGTACTAGCAGCAGCTGTACTAGCACCAGTTGTACTAGCACCAGTTGTACTAGCAGCAGCTGTACTAGCACCAGTTGTACTAGCACCAGTTGTACTAGCAGCAGCTGTACTAGCAGCAGCTGTACTAGCAGCAGTTGTACTAGCACCAGTTGTACTAGCAGCAGCTGTACTAGCACCAGTTGTACTAGCAGCAGTTGTACTAGCACCAGCTGTACTAGCAGCAGCTGTACTAGCAGCAGCTGTACTAGCAGCAGTTGTACTAGCACCAGTTGTACTAGCAGCAGCTGTACTAGCACCAGTTGTACTAGCAGCAGCTGTACTAGCACCAGCTGTACTAGCACCAGTTGTACTAGCAGCAGCTGTACTAGCACCAGCTGTACTAGCAGCAGCTGTACTAGCAGCAGCTGTACTAGCACCAGTTGTACTAGCACCAGTTGTACTAGCAGCAGCTGTACTAGCACCAGTTGTACTAGCACCAGTTGTACTAGCAGCAGTTGTACTAGCAGCAGCTGTACTAGCACCAGTTGTACTAGCAGCAGTTGTACTAGCAGCAGCTGTACTAGCACCAGTTGTACTAGCACCAGTTGTACTAGCAGCAGCTGTACTAGCAGCAGTTGTACTAGCACCAGTTGTACTAGCACCAGTTGTACTAGCAGCAGTTGTACTAGCACCAGTTGTACTAGCAGCAGCTGTACTAGCACCAGTTGTACTAGCAGCAGCTGTACTAGCACCAGTTGTACTAGCAGCAGTTGTACTAGCACCAGTTGTACTAGCAGCAGCTGTACTAGCACCAGTTGTACTAGCACCAGTTGTACTAGCACCAGTTGTACTAGCAGCAGCTGTACTAGCAGCAGTTGTACTAGCAGCAGTTGTACTAGCAGCAGTTGTACTAGCAGTAGTTGTACTAGCAGCAGCTGTACTAGCAGCAGCTGTACTACCACCAGTTGTACTAGCACCAGTTGTACTAGCAGCAGCTGTACTAGCAGCAGCTGTACTAGCAGCAGCTGTACTAGCAGCAGCTGTACTAGCACCAGTTGTACTAGCAGCAGTTGTACTAGCAGCAGCAGCAGCATTATATGTACTACTATAATACCCGGCAAGAATTACAGCCTATGGTCTAACAAGACAATCATCTTACCTCAGGTCTCAGCCAGTCTCAACGCTGCCTCCTCATCACTGTTGCCAACTCAACAGCCATAGCTATTGTTCCTCTTACAGCCAGCAGGCATTTTTAGGGGACTTGTGCCCTCACTGCAAGATTCATATACCTTTTAATATTCAAGTTTTCTAACAGAAGAATGGATGGGTTTCTGCAGGGAGAAACTTCAAACTTCCAGGTAGAGGTTGAGATGCTGTGGGAGAAGCTGTTTCAAGTAAGGTGTGGCAACACAGCTTATTAGAGTGATGGAACTTCCGCTTTTTAATATCTTTCTTCCATCTTTCTTTGATGGAACTTGCGTTATATATACTATTAATTCCAATCATACCACTACAATGCTCTCTAACATGTTTCAACTCGTCCAAAATATGTTGACACAACTTTACAATGATTTTTGCCATAGAAAGTTGTTTTTTTATTATTATTTTCTACCGCAGACATGGCCAGACATTTACAATGCTAACCAACATATATACATTTTCTTCTGTCCTCCATGGACAGGGTTAGAGATGTGTTAAACATATAGTTCAAGGGTTTATTGAACAATCAACCACAGAAGGTGATTCGGTGCATTTTAAAAGGCTAAGCTAACCTTCATACGTAAATACATAGATACACAAATTTACGTATGCCCTACATACAGTATTCCATGTGTCTTTTATATAGTGTCATTAATGTGCATTTACAAAGGTGAAATGTAATTCTGATTAGCTTCCATATATACTTTATACACACACACACAAACGTACATAAATATATATACATACATATATACACACACACATGCATTCACATACATTTGTCTCCTACTTTGACAGGGGTGAGATAGCTGATAGAGAAACTAGTGTGCAATTAAGCACTTAATCACTGAAGGTGATTAAGGTGCTTTTACAAGCTCAGGTTATATAGTTACATCACATACATACACTGCATAATTGATACATTACATGGTCAATCTTGGGTACAAGTCCAATATATCATCAAGTGTTCCAGTACTCATATAGTAACTACAGAGTTCAGCATACCTTAGCCCAGGAGGGCGAAAGTCAGTCAATATGGGACATTCTACAATATAATGTTCAAGAGAGTGCATGTTTTCTCTTTCACAAAGTTGACACATTGTGTACTCGACATTTGGGTTTTGAGAAAGCTGCCAAATACGTCTATAGTAGGTAATGGGCCCCCTCCCCCCTTAATAACCTCTGAACTGAAATGTCCTTAGACTCATCTGGCACTAAACTGTACTATTACTGTATAATTAATCAACTCCTGCTCAGAATGGCTACACGAGGCAGTCTTCACCATGTTACTGCACTGTGCCATTCATCTTGCAAATGTGATGCAGTTTAACAGTCATCTTCTTGAGGTTATCTTGAGATGATTTCGGGGCTTTAGTGTCCCCGCGGCCCGGTCCTCGACCAGGCCTCCACCCCCAGGAAGCAGCCCGTGACAGCTGACTAACACCCAGGTACCTATTTTACTGCTAGGTAACAGGGGCATCGAACCCAGGACCACAGGATCACAAGTCCAGCGTGCTGTCAGCTCGGCCGACCGACCGGCTATCAATATTGTTCCCGCACACATCAACTAGATGGTGGCAGTTCCTTAGAGGGGAGTGACGGCACAAGTGCTTGGTAACTGTTCATTCCAGCGCTGATGAACTATGTTCAGCAGGTATGAACACCTGCTGAACATTTGACAAGAAGTCAGGTGTGTGTAGTTCTTGCAAGGACTTGCACCCAAATGTTTCTTACACTGAGCCGGACTTTTTCAAGTCTTGATATTTGCCTTTTAACTCCGTTTAGCGGTACTTAGTGTAGGATTGTACCCTCGCCTGGAACACTCGTTATCCTGTCCTTGAGCAGATGGTCCTACAACACCAGTTATCCTGTCCTTGAGCAGCTGGTCCTGCAACACTCGTTATCCTGTCCTTGAGCAGCTGGTCCTACAACACCAGTTATCCTGTCCTTGAGCAGATGATCCTACAACCACTCGTTATCCTGTCCTTGAGCAGCTGGTCCTGCAACACCAGTTATCCTGTCCTTGAGCAGATGGTCCTGCAACACCAGTTATCCTGTCCTTGAGCAGCTGGTCCTGCAACACTCGTTATCCTGTCCTTGAGCAGCTGGTCCTGCAACACCAGTTATCCTGTCCTTGAGCAGATGATCCTACAACCACTCGTTATCCTGTCCTTGAGCAGATGGTCCTGCAACACCAGTTATCCTGTCCTTGAGCAGCTGGTCCTGCAACACCAGTTATCCTGTCCTTGAGCAGCTGGTCCTGCAAAACTCGTTATCCTGTACTTGAGCAGATGGTCCTGCAACACCAGTTATCCTGTCCTTGAGCAGATGGTCCTGCAACACCAGTTATCCTGTCCTTGAGCAGCTGGTCCTGCAAAACTCGTTATCCTGTCCTTGAGCAGCTGGTCCTGCAACACCAGTTATCCTGTCCTTGAGCAGCTGGTCCTACAACACCAGTTATCCTGTCCTTGAGCAGCTGGTCCTGCAACACCAGTTATCCTGTCCTTGAGCAGCTGGTCCTGCAACACTCGTTATCCTGTCTTTGAGCAGCTGGTCCTGCAAAACTCGTTATCCTGTCCTTGAGCAGCTGGTCCTGCAACACTCGTTATCCTGTCTTTGAGCAGCTGGTCCTACAACACCAGTTATCCTGTCCTTGAGCAGCTGGTCCTACAACACCAGTTATCCTGTCCTTTAGCAGATGATCCTACAACCACTCGTTATCCTGTCCTTGAGCAGATGGTCCTGCAACACCAGTTATCCTGTCCTTTAGCAGCTGGTCCTACAACACCAGTTATCCTGTCCTTGAGCAGCTGGTCCTGCAAAACTCGTTATCCTGTCCTTGAGCAGCTGGTCCTGCAACACCAGTTATCCTGTCCTTGAGCAGATGATCCTACAACCACTCGTTTCTGAATTGTTGATGGTACTGCTTAACTTCTGTCATTTGTGTAAATGGTAATAACCTTTAGAAATGTAAATACCATCCACAACACTAAACAATGACAACAAAGCACTATTATAAGTTTATATACAAAATGCTCTCCCTGTGTACCAGTAGTCAAGACGTCGCTTGCACAGTCGACGGTCTGTGCTAGCGACGGTCTAGCTTCATGCAGGTCGGCGTTCAATCCCCGACCGTCCAAGTGGTTGGGCACCATTCCTTCCCCCCCGTCCCATCCCAAATCCTTATCCTGACAACTTCCAAGTCTATTATAGTCGTGATGGCTTGGCACTTTCCCTTGATAATTCCCTCCCTCCCTGTCACTTGCACAGACGCCACCGTCACGGGCTCAACTCACTGTAGTAATCCTGTGTGTGTCTGCAGTCATGCTACTTGCTTTATACAGAAAAAAAATCAACCAGCGAAAAAAATTGAAAAACGTACGATAGAAAGCTCGGAGACTTGCAGATATCTGTTCATGGACAAATTTGGTAAAATCATCTAAAAAAAAACATGGAAGATTGTATTCAAGCCATCTATAGTTACATCTAACATCTGAAGAGCATTTTCTGACAACTATACATAACTTAAATTATCTTGATGTGAAACATCCACAACACTGGTTGTGGGCCGCCCGCCACACAACACTGGTTGTGGGCCGCCCGCCACACTACACTGGTTGAGGGCCGCCCGTCACAACACTGGTTGAGGGCCGCCCGTCACAACACTGGCTGTGGGCCGCCCGTCACAACACTGGCTGTGGGCCGCCCGCCACAACACTGGCTGTGGGCCGCCCGCCACACTACACTGGTTGAGGGCCGCCCGTCACAACACTGGTTGAGGGCCGCCCGTCACAACACTGGCTGTGGGCCGCCCGCCACAACACTGGCTGTGGGCCGCCTGCCACACTACACTGGTTGAGGGCCGCCCGTCACAACACTGGTTGAGGGCCGCCCGTCACAACACTGGCTGTGGGCCGCCCGCCACAACACTGGCTGTGGGCCGCCTGCCACACTACACTGGTTGAGGGCCGCCCGTCACAACACTGGTTGAGGGCCGCCCGTCACAACACTGGCTGTGGGCCGCCCGTCACAACACTGGCTGTGGGCCGCCCGCCACAACACTGGCTGTGGGCCGCCCGCCACAACACTGGTTGTGGGCCGCCCGCCACAACACTGGCTGTGGGCCGCCCGCCACAACACTGGCTGTGGGCCGCCCGCCACAACACTGGCTGTGGGCCGCCCGCCACAACACTGGCTGTGGGCCGCCCGCCACAACACTGGCTGTGGGCCGCCCGCCACAACACTGGCTGTGGGCCGCCCGCCACAACACTGGCTGTGGGCCGCCCGCCACAACACTGGCTGTGGGCCGCCCGCCACAACACTGGCTGTGGGCCGCCCGCCACAACACTGGCTGTGGGCCGCCCGCCACAACACTGGCTGTGGGCCGCCCGCCACAACACTGGCTGTGGGCCGCCCGCCACAACACTGGCTGTGGGCCGCCCGCCACAACACTGGCTGTGGGCCGCCCGCCACAACACTGGCTGTGGGCCGCCCGCCACAACACTGGCTGTGGGCCGCCCGCCACAACACTGGCTGTGGGCCGCCCGCCACAACACTGGCTGTGGGCCGCCCGCCACAACACTGGCTGTGGGCCGCCCGCCACAACACTGGCTGTGGGCCGCCCGCCACAACACTGACTGTGGGCCGCCCGCCACAAACACTGGCTGTGGGCCGCCCGCCACAACACTGGCTGTGGGCCGCCCGCCACAACACTGGCTGTGGGCCGCCCGCCACAACACTGGCTGTGGGCCGCCCGCCACAACACTGGCTGTGGGCCGCCCGCCACAACACTGGCTGTGGGCCGCCCGCCACAACACTGGCTGTGGGCCGCCCGCCACAACACTGGCTGTGGGCCGCCCGCCACAACACTGGCTGTGGGCCGCCCGCCACAACACTGGCTGTGGGCCGCCCGCCACAACACTGGCTGTGGGCCGCCCGCCACAACACTGGCTGTGGGCCGCCCGCCACAACACTGGCTGTGGGCCGCCCGCCACAACACTGGCTGTGGGCCGCCCGCCACAACACTGGCTGTGGGCCGCCCGCCACAACACTGGCTGTGGGCCGCCCGCCACAACACTGGCTGTGGGCCGCCCGCCACAACACTGGCTGTGGGCCGCCCGCCACAACACTGGCTGTGGGCCGCCCGCCACAACACTGGCTGTGGGCCGCCCGCCACAACACTGGCTGTGGGCCGCCCGCCACAACACTGGCTGTGGGCCGCCCGCCACAACACTGGCTGTGGGCCGCCCGCCACAACACTGGCTGTGGGCCGCCCGCCACAACACTGGCTGTGGGCCGCCCGCCACAACACTGGCTGTGGGCCGCCCGCCACAACACTGGCTGTGGGCCGCCCGCCACAACACTGGCTGTGGGCCGCCCGCCACAACACTGGCTGTGGGCCGCCCGCCACAACACTGGCTGTGGGCCGCCCGCCACAACACTGGCTGTGGGCCGCCCGCCACAACACTGGCTGTGGGCCGCCCGCCACAACACTGGCTGTGGGCCGCCCGCCACAACACTGGCTGTGGGCCGCCCGCCAGTACACAGTAACTCATGTCTACCAACAATAACAAAATAGTTCGCGGCTCTAAATTAGGGTTGAACGAACTTAGGGGTTCAGTTCCTGAACCCATTATGTGCCTCTGTAACCCTTTCCACCACCGCCAACGGGATGGGTATGGGGTGCATAATAATCAATCATCATCAATCAGCCACTTAAGCAATAGCAGGAAATCGCACTGGTCAACTACCTGATGGGCGGCCGCCGACACCCCACACATTCACCAGCACACACATGCACCAGCACACACACGCACCAGCACACACATGCACCAGCACACACATGCACCAGCACACACATGCACCAGCACACACACATGCACCAGCACACACATGCACCAGCACACACACATGCACCAGCACACACATGCACCAGCACACACACGCACCAGCACACACACGCACCAGCACACACACGCACCAGCACACACACGCACCAGCACACACACGCACCAGCACACACACGCACCAGCACACACACGCACCAGCACACACACGCACCAGCACACACACACGCACCAGCACACACACACGCACCAGCACACACACACGCACCAGCACACACACACGCACCAGCACACACACACGCACCAGCACACACACACGCACCAGCACACACACACGCACCAGCACACACACACGCACCAGCACACACATGCACCAGCACACACAAACCCTCCCAAACCCCAAACCCTCCCTGCCCCCACTCAAATGTTCAGCAAAATCTCCCTCCCCCCACACCCAATCCCCACCCTTCTACCCCTCCCCTCCTCCCGAGTCCTCCCTCCCCCCCTTTCCTTCCCGTCCTCCCTCCCCTTTCACCCCATATCCCCCCTGTCCCTCCCCCTTCACTGGATCCCCCGCCCCTCATCCCAGTATCCTCTGAGACCCTGTTATCCACCTCACAGGTCCTCACACCCATGGAACAGCCTCCCCCACCAGCAGAACACTCACCAAGGAGGCGATTTGAGAAGGGACAGAAGAAAGTGAGCCTCAAAGCGATGTACACAAACATAGATGGAATTACAAATAAAGCAAATGAGCTTGGAGAACTGGTACTAGAGGAAAACCCAGACATAATAGCCCTCACAGAAACAAAGATCACGAAAACGATAACAAATGCAGTGTTCCCACAGGACTATTATGTTATGAGGAAAGAGAGGGAAGGAAGAGGTGGGGGTGGTGTAGCTCTGCTGGTAAGACAAGGCTGGGATTTTGAGGAGATGGATATTCAGGGCTGCGAAGGTTTCAGTGACTACATAGCAGGTACTGTAACAAATGGAGGGAAAAAAATTATAGTCGCAGTCATATATAATCCACCACCAAATGACAGAAGACCTAGACAGGAATATGATAGAAACAACATGGCCACCATTAACATAATAGAAAGAGCAGCTTCTGTTGCTAGCAGGAATGGATCTGGACTACTAATTATGGGAGACTTCAACCATGGGAAGATAGATTGGAAGAACAGAGACCCGCATGGAGGACCAGAAACATGGAGAGCTAAGCTGCTGGACGTGGCAACAAGAAACTTTCTAAGCCAGCACACCAAAGAACCAACAAGAATGAGAGGAGAAGATGAACCAGCAATGCTTGATTTGATATTTACCCTAAATGAATGGGATATAAGGGAAGTTAAGATGGAAGCGCCCTTGGGAATGAGTGATCACAGTGTATTGAACTTTGAGTACCTGGTAGAGCTAGGACTTATCTCCCCCCAAAAAGAACCAGGAATCAAAAGGCTGGCATACCGAAAGGGGAATTATGAACAGATGAGAAGTTTCCTAAGTGAAATACCTTGGGACACAGACCTCAGAGATAAGTCTGTACAGGGTATGATGGACTATGTTACCCAAAAGTGTCAGGAGGCAGTAAACAGGTTCATCCCGGCCCAAAGGGAAAAATCCGAGAAGCAACAGAAGAATCCATGGTATAATAGGGCATGTATGGAAGCGAAGAAACTGAACAAAAAGGCGTGGAGGAACTTCCGGAATAACAGAACACCAGAAAGCAGAGAGAGATACCAGAGAACCAGGAATGAGTACGTCAGGGTGAGAAGAGAAGCAGAGAAAAATTTTGAAAATGATATAGCAAACAAAGCCAAGACCGAACCAAAGCTACTCCACAGTCACATCAGAAGGAAAACAACAGTGAAAGAACAGGTATTGAAACTTAGAACAGGCGAGGACAGGTATACAGAGAATGACAGAGAGGTGTGTGAGGAACTTAACAAGAGGTTCCAGGAGGTCTTCACAATAGAACAGGGTGAGGTCACTGTGCTAGGAGAAAGGGAGGTAAACCAGGCGGCCTTGGAAGAGTTCGAAATTACGAGAGAGGAGGTCAAGAGACACCTGCTGGATCTGGATGTTAGAAAGGCTGTTGGTCCAGATGGGATCTCACCATGGATACTGAAAGAGTGTGCAGAGGCACTTTGCCTGCCACTCTCCATAGTGTATAGTAAGTCACTAGAGACGGGAGACCTACCAGAAATATGGAAGACGGCGAATGTGGTCCCAATATACAAAAAGGGCGACAGACAAGAGGCACTGAACTACAGGCCAGTGTCCTTGACTTGTATACCATGCAAGGTGATGGAGAAGATCGTGAGAAAAAACCTGGTAACACATCTGGAGAGAAGGGACTTCGTGACAAATCGCCAACATGGATTCAGGGAGGGTAAATCTTGCCTTACAGGCTTGATAGAATTCTACGATCAGGTGACACAGATTAAGCAAGAAAGAGAGGGCTGGGCGGACTGCATTTTCTTGGATTGTCGGAAAGCCTTTGACACAGTACCGCATAAGAGGCTGGTACATAAGCTGGAGAGACAGGCAGGTGTAGCTGGTAAGGTGCTCCAGTGGATAAGGGAGTATCTAAGCAATAGGAAGCAGAGAGTTACGGTGAGGGGTGAGACCTCCGATTGGCGTGAAGTCACCAGTGGAGTCCCACAGGGCTCTGTACTCGGTCCTATCTTGTTTCTGATATATGTAAATGATCTCCCGGAGGGTATCGATTCATTTCTCTCAATGTTTGCGGACGATGCTAAAATTATGAGAAGGATTAAAACAGAAGAGGACTGTTTGAGACTTCAAGAAGACCTAGACAAGCTGAAGGAATGGTCGAACAAATGGTTGTTAGAGTTTAACCCAACCAAATGTAATGTAATGAAGATAGGTGTAGGGAGCAGGAGGCCAGATACAAGGTATCATCTGGGAGAGGAAATTCTTCAGGAGTCAGAGAAGGAAAAAGACTTGGGGGTTGATATCACGCCAGACCTGTCTCCTGCAGCACATATCAAGCGGATAACATCAGCGGCATATGCCAGGCTGGCCAACATACGAACGGCATTCAGAAACTTATGTAAAGAATCATTCAGAACTTTGTATACCACATATGTCAGGCCAATCCTGGAGTATGCAGCCCCAGCATGGAGTCCATATCTAGTCAAGGATAAGACTAAACTGGAAAAGGTTCAAAGGTTTGCCACCAGACTAGTACCCGAGCTGAGAGGTATGAGCTACGAGGAGAGACTACGGGAATTAAACCTCACTTCGCTGGTAGACAGAAGAGTTAGGGGGGACATGATCACCACATTCAAGATTCTGAAGGGGATTGATAGGGTAGATAAAGACAGTCTATTTAACACAAGGGGAACACGCACAAGGGGACACAGGTGGAAACTGAGTGCCCAAATGAGCCACAGAGATATTAGAAAGAACTTTTTTAGTGTCAGAGTGGTTGACAAATGGAATGCATTAGGAAGTGATGTGGTGGAGGCTGACTCCATACACAGTTTCAAGTGTAGATATGACAGAGCCCGATAGGCTCAGGAATCTGTACACCTGTTGATTGACGGTTGAGAGGCGGGACCAAAGAGCCAGAGCTCAACCCCCGCAAACACAACTAGGTGAGTACAACTAGGTGAGTACACATGCACCAGCACACACACGCACCAGCACACACACGCACCAACACACACACGCACCAGCACACACACGCACCAGCACACACACGCACCAGCACACACACGCACCAGCACACACACGCACCAGCACACACACGCACCAGCACACACACGCACCAGCACACACACGCACCAGCACACACACGCACCAGCACACACACGCACCAGCACACACACGCACCAGCACACACACGCACCAGCACACACACGCACCAGCACACACACGCACCAGCACACACACGCACCAGCACACACACGCACCAGCACACACACGCACCAGCACACACACGCACCAGCACACACACCGACGATGCAAAAATTATGAGGAGGATTGAAACAGAGGATGATAGTAGGAGGCTACAAGATGACCTGGATAGACTGAGTGAATGGTCCAACAAATGGTTGTTGAAGTTCAACCCGAGTAAATGCAAAGTAATGAAACTAGGCAGTGGAAACAGGAGGCCAGGCACAGGATACAGAATAGGAGATGAAGTACTTAATGAAACAGACAGAGAGAAAGATCTAGGAGTTGATATCACACCAAACCTGTCTCCTGAAGCCCACATAAAGAGAATAACGTCTGCGGCATATGCGAGGCTGGCTAACATCAGAACGGCGTTCAGGAACCTGTGTAAGGAATCATTCAGAATCTTGTACACCACATATGTAAGACCAATCCTGGAGTATGCGGCCCCAGCATGGAGCCCGTACCTTGTCAAGCACAGGACGAAGCTGGAAAAAGTCCAAAGGTATGCTACTAGACTAGTCCCAGAAATAAGAGGCATGAGTTATGAGGAAAGGCTGCGGGAAATGCACCTCACGACACTGGAAGACAGAAGAGTAAGGGGGGACATGATCACAACCTACAAAATCCTCAGGGGAATCGACCGGGTAAACAAGGACGAACTTTTCAACACTGGTGGGACGCGAACAAGGGGACACAGGTGGAAGCTGAGTACCCAAATGAGCCACAGAGACGTTAGAAAGAACTTTTTCAGTGTCAGAGTAGTTAGCAAATGGAATGCATTAGGAAGTGATGTGGTGGAGGCTGACTCCATTCACAGTTTCAAATGTAGATATGATAGAGCCCAATAGGCTCAGGAATCTGTACACCAGTTGATTGACGGTTGAGAGGCGGGACCAAAGAGCCAGAGCTCAACCCCCGCAAGCACAATTAGGTGAGTACAATTAGGTGAGTACACATGCACCAGCACACACACGCACCAGCACACACACGCACCAGCACACACATGCACCAGCACACACACGCACCAGCACACACACGCACCAGCACACACACGCACCAGCACACACACGCACCAGCACACACACGCACCAACACACACACGCACCAACACACACACGCACCAACACACACACGCACCAACACACACACGCACCAACACACACATGCACCAGCACACACACGCACCAGCACACACACGCACCAGCACACACACGCACCAGCACACACACGCACCAGCACACACAAACATTGTGTGTGCTGGTGCGCAACAAACATACTCAAACATTGATGGGATTACCAATAAAGCAAGTGAACTGGCAGAAAGGGTGCAAGAAGAAAACCCTGATGTAATAGGACTAACAGAAACAAAATTGTCAGGAGTCATAACAGATGCTGTGTTTCCAAAGGACTACTATATAGTAAGGAAAGAGAGGGAAGGGAGAGGAGGTGGAGGAGTGGCCCTGCTGATAAGGAAGGACTGGAGTTTTGATGAGATGGAAATTCCGGGCTGTGACGGATTCAGAGATTACATAACAGGAACTATAACAATGGGTGGACCTAAGATAATAGTGACAGTCATTTACAACCCTCCCCTAAATGACAGAAGACCTAGACAGGAGTTTGATAGGAACAACATGGCAACCATTAATATAATAGAGAGAGCAGCTTCAGTTGCCTGCAGGAATGGCTCAAGACTCTTAATCATGGGTGATTTCAACCATGGAAAGATAGACTGGGAGAATGGGGACCCACATGGTGGTGCAGATACGTGGCGAGCTAAACTCTTGGAAGTGGCAACAAGGAATTTTCTGAGCCAGCATGTCAAGGAACCCACAAGAATGAGAGGCAATGATGAACCAGCTAGACTCGACTTAATATTCACCCTGAATGAGTCAGAAATAAGGGAAGTCAAAGTTGAAGCCCCCATAGGAATGAGTGACCACAGTGTACTGACCTTTGAGTACTTGGTGGAGGTAGGGATAACCTATCCAAGGATGGGAGTGGAGGGGAAAAGACTGAATTACCGAAGAGGAAAATATGACGAGATGAGGAACTTCCTAATGGGAATACCATGGGAAACAGAACTTAGAGACAAGAATGTGCAGGTCATGATGGATATTGTCACCCAAAAGTGCCAGGAAGCTGCAGACAGGTTTATCCCCGTCCAAAAGGAGAAAAACGAAAAACAACAGAAAAACCCATGGTTCAACCAGGAATGTAAGGTAGCGAAACAACTGAGTAAAAGAACATGGAGAAACTACAGAAATAACAGAACACCAGAGAGCAGGGAGAGGTACCAGAGGGCCAGAAATGAGTACATCAGAGTGAGGAGGGAAGCAGAGAGACAGTTTGAAAATGACATCGCGAGTAAAGCCAAGACCCAACCAAAGCTGCTCCACAGCCATATCAGGAGGAAAACAGCAGTGAAGGAACAAGTGATGAAGCTGCGGAAAGGGGAGAACAGATACACAGAGAATGACAAGGAGGTGTGTGAAGAACTCAACAAGAGATTCCAGGAGGTCTTCACAATAGAACAAGGAGAAGCCCCTGCACTAAATGAGGAGGCGGCAACCTTGGAAACCTTGGAGGAATTTGACCTCACCAGTGATGAGGTCAAAAGGTGCCTGCTGGAGCTAGATGTGACAAAGGCTGTTGGGCCTGATAGAATCTCACCATGGATACTAAAGGAAGGTGCAGAAGCACTAAGTGTGCCACTCTCTATGGTGTATAACAGGTCACTGGAAACAGGAGACTTACCAGAAAGTTGGAAGACAGCTAACGTGGTCCCAATATACAAAAAGGGTGACAGGCAAGAGGCACTGAATTACAGGCCAGTTTCCTTAACTTGTATACCATGCAAGGTGCTAGAGAAGATCGTGAGGAAAAGGCTCGTAGAGCATCTGGAGGGAAATAACTTTGTAACGCACCACCAACATGGGTTCAGAGATGGTAAATCGTGCCTCACAGGTTTAATAGAATTTATGACCAGGCAACGAAAATTAGGCAGGAAAGAGAAGGGTGGGCCGACTGCATTTTCCTGGATTGCCAAAAAGCCTTCGACACAGTACCCCATAAAAGGCTGTTAAAAAAGTTGGAGCAACAGGCAGGAGTAAAAGGGAAGGTGCTCCAGTGGATAAGGGAGTACTTAAGCAACAGGAAACAGCGAGTAACGGTGAGGGGGAAGACATCAGAGTGGCGAGATGTCACCAGCGGAGTCCCACAGGGCTCAGTACTTGGACCCATCCTGTTTCTAATATATGTGAACGATCTTCCAGAGGGTATAGACTCATTCCTCTCGATGTTTGCTGATGATGCAAAAATTATGAGAAGAATCAAGACGGATGAAGATAGACAGAGACTACAGGATGACCTGGATAAACTGGAGGAATGGTCTAGAAAATGGCTGCTGAAGTTCAACTCTGGAAAGTGTAAGGTGATGAAATTAGGCGAAGGGAGCAGGAGGCTGAACACAAGGTATCATCTGGGAGGGGAAATCCTGCAAGAATCAAATAGAGAGAAGGATCTGGGGGTTGATATCACACCGAACCTGTCCCCAGAGGCCCACATCAAAAGAATATCATCAGCGGCATATGCTAGACTGGCCAACATAAGAACTGCCTTCAGAAACTTGTGTAAGGAATCTTTCAGAACCCTGTATACCACTTATGTAAGACCAATCCTGGAATATGCAGCTCCAGCCTGGAGTCCATACCTAGTTAAACACAAGACAAAGTTAGAGAAGATTCAGCGGTATGCCACCAGGCTCGTCCCGGAACTGAGAGGATTGAGCTACGAGGAAAGGCTAAAGGAGCTGAACCTCACATCCCTGGAAAACAGAAGAGTAAGGGGAGACATGATAACCACCTACAAAATTCTCAGGGGAATTGACAGGGTGGACAAAGACAAACTCTTCAGCACGGGTGGGACACGAACAAGGGGACACAGGTGGAAACTTAGTACCCAGATGAGCCACAGAGACGTTAGAAAGAATTTTTTCAGTGTCAGAGTAGTTAATAAATGGAATGCACTAGGAAGTGATGTGGTGGAGGCTGACTCCATACACAGTTTCAAATGTAGGTATGATAGAGCCCAGTAGGCTCAGGAATCTGTACACCAGTTGATTGACAGTTGAGAGGCGGGACCAAAGAGCCAAAGCTCAACCCCCGCAAGCACAATTAGGTGAGTACAATTAGGTGAGTACACACGCACCAGCACACACACGCACCAGCACACACACGCACCAGCACACACACGCACCAACACACACACGCACCAACACACACACGCACCAGCACACACACGCACCAGCACACACACGCACCAGCACACACATGCACCAGCACACACACGCACCAGCACACACACGCACCAGCACACATCCCTCTCCTCACACCTTTACTGAACACTAAATCTACACACACACAATCTCCCAAGCAATTTAAGCATGAAAACAATTCCATTACAGGTGCAAGAGTACGCCACGTGGCGACAGTGTACACCATCACCTGACAGCAGCTCGTATGCACCAGCAATACAACTCAACACTTGCTGACCTCTGTGAGTACAACAACAAATAATGTGCAACTCAAAGGCTATCCAGAGTCTGGTTAGGGATTGTAATTGTATAATTACGAGATCATAACCCTTGATTTACCCTATCTAATTACACATGAATAAAAGGACACAAACTAAATGTGTTTAGTGAAGACTAAACACAATATGAACCACGCTGTGTGCTCTCTTACACAGAACTATGACTGGGGCTCAGCAATGTTGTCTGCGGATGTCACCACAGCAGACGGTAGAAACATGGGCCGTTAATCAAGGTCCCTGGGAACATTTGCATAGACAAAGCACATAATGACTGCACTTTAGGCAGGCAATCTTGCCACTAATGATGTTAATTAATCATTCAGTGCCACTTTTTATACAATGACTTTGTATGTTCATCCGTCGCTCGTACTCGGTGATTATTCCATTATTCTCATGATATGATGCTTGACAGCATTGAAGTATTAGTCAATATATGATGACAAATGCTGCTACCGTCTCAATAAATACTTGACTAATTAGGGGGGTTTCCATATTTGTTAAAAGAGGAGTGCATTTTTATTGCTTGTTTTGACTGAAGGATTGGAGGATTGTCTTGCAAGCATCCTGTGTACTCCTCCCACTGCTGTAGTTTACCTTTGTGTTTTAGAAGGTAAACCAGTCATACTCGCACACAAATATGTCCTAGTCTACCACTTCACTAAATGTAAACAATACTAAACATTATACAATGTCAGTAACATGGAGGACAAGAGGGGTCGTAACTGGGGGATTATATTTTCCTAATATATTGTATGTATATTAGCTGACATTTGTACATTTGTTATAATGATACATCATCTCTCTCACCCCTCCAAATACATCTCACCCCCCTAGTTATACATCACCGTCACCCACCAATCATACATCACCCCGATACAATACCCTCCCCCCCCAACCACCACAGGCCACGTAACTACTCTGAGTCTGACGACCCTCACACCCGCTCCGTCTTCCCAATTAACAGTGTTTACCTGAAGGCACAGGTGTGGGCTGGCAGGGACAGTGAGGGCTGGCAGGGACAGTCCCATTTGAATAGGTCTACTTGTCTTTCCCTGACCCCTTACTGATATAAATCTAACACGCCTTGTATTTTCTTATCACTTGAGAATGAACCATGTAGGTTCGAAACGTTGTGTAAATGTTATAATAAGTGTAATACATTCTACAATAATTTATTTATTTTTCTTCACTTCGAACGAAGATGACCTTTGGAGAACTTCTCTTCCAATTAAACCAAGATGCTAGAACACTAGTCAGAGGGATAGAAGCCCTAAACAAGAAAATAATCAATGCAGCATATGCAGTCAATGAATATGACTGCAGAATATGAAACATGTATTAATGAAAACCTGCTGCCAGTATACATTCCTGCTTCTGTGTTGGTTAGGGGTCTTGGAAGTGGGTAGAATGTAATTGTGTGTTAATTAGCTCTTGATTGCTGGTGTTGGCTTTTTGATGTGTAGTGCCTCGCTGATGTCGAGTCCCCTGTTGTCGTTGTATCTGTCGCTAATTTCTGTGCTGCTTGTTAAGATTTCTCTGGTGATGGTCTGGTTGTGTGAGATTATATGCTCCTTAATGGAGCCCTGTTGCTTGTGCATTGTTAATCGCCTTGAGAGAGACGTTGTTGTCTTGCCTATATACTGAGATCATTGGAGCTGACAGTCCCCAAGTGGGCATGTGAAAGCATAGACGACGTTGGTTTTTTCAAGGCGCTCTGTTTGGTGTCTGGGAAGTTCTTTATGAGTAGGTTGGCCGTCTTCCAATTGTCGACAGATACAACGACAACAGGAGACTCGACATCAACGAGGCCCTACACACCCATAATATATATATGCTCATCCCCAGTCCCCCCCCACACACTTGATCTAGTAAGTCACAGTCAGGCGTTACACACCTGACTCTGGTAACGATGCACACCAACACTTGCTACAGCGATACGTGACATGTAAAACACACACGAGAGAGAGAGAGAGACAGAGAGAGAGACAGAGAGAGACAGAGAGAGACAGAGAGAGACAGAGAGAGACAGAGAGAGAGAGACAGAGAGAGACAGAGAGAGACAGAGAGAGACAGAGAGAGAGAGACAGAGAGAGACAGACAGAGTGAGAGAGACAGAGTGAGAGAGACAGAAGGAGAGAGAGTGAGAGACAGAAGGAGAGCGCAGAGAGAGAGAAACCACTAAAGAACGATAAACTTGATAATTATAGAACTGGAGAGGAAAATAATATGGGAATTGTGTAGTGTGTTGTTTGTGTGTGGTTCCCCATGGTCAGTGGCAACAGTTAATGCTGTGTGCTTGGTGCACACAGCAATTACCTGGTAATTATGTTGACCTGCACTAGTGTACACAGGGACGGCTTCCTCACGCCAATAATGCACCGCTAGTGGACGCTGGTGCTCTTCTGTGGGCACGTCAACTTTTTCGAATTATTAATCTTACTTTTTCGGTCATATTTAATAATATATGTCTACAGGAAAGACTGCTACCAAAATATACTAATATATATATATATATATATATATATATATATATATATATATATATATATATATATATATATATATATATATGTATATCACGAAACTAAACACGTGATTATATATATATATATATATATATATATATATATATATATATATATATATATATATATATATATATATATATATATATATTCCATAATGGAACATATAGTCTCTTCCCACAACCAAACCATCACCAGAGAAATCTTAGCAAACAACACTGAAATCATCGATAGATACAGCGATAGCAGGCGGCTTGACGTCTGCGAGGCACTACACATCAAGAAGTCAACACCAGCAATCAACAGCCAATTAATGCACAACTATATTCTACCCACTTCAAGACTCCGCTCCAATATAGAAGCATCAAGAAATATGGGCCAATAAAAATAGGCCTTCTGCACTTACCTACCTTTAATACCCATTGTTTCGTGTTCTGTCTTGTGTTAAAAGTTTATTTTCACCCCATCCAAAACTATTGTAACATGTCACCTCACCCAAATGTAGGTATAAAAAACTCGAAGATGTTTAAGCTCTATTCAGTTAAAGTTGTGTGTGTGTGTAAACTAAAGTCTTTGAAAATGTAATAAGTTTTACGAAACGCGCTCAAGTGTCGCGTCAGACTAGAAATAAAAATGAATTTTGGAGAATTGATTTTTGAATTACCATCAACAGTGAAAAGAAACATAAGAAAGATCGAGAAAATTCGTGTTAGAATTATTAATCTTACTTTTTCGGTCATATTTAATAATATATATATATATATATATATATATATATATATATATATATATATATATATATATATATATATATAAATAAATAAAGGGAGCAGGTGGCTGAGCGGACATAACACAGGACGCGTTATCCTGTGGTCCCGGGTTCGATCCCGGGCACCGGCGAGAAAACAATGGGCCGAGATTCTTTCACCCTGATGCCCCTGTTACCTAGCAGTAAATAGGTAACTGGGAGTTAGTCAGCTGTCACGGGCGGCTTCCTGGGGTGTGTGTGGTGTGGGGGGAAAAAAATAATACTTAGTAACAGTTGATTGACAGTTGAGAGGCGGTCCGAAA
The DNA here is from genome assembly GCF_040958095.1 of Procambarus clarkii. Classification (NCBI taxonomy): domain Eukaryota; kingdom Metazoa; phylum Arthropoda; class Malacostraca; order Decapoda; family Cambaridae; genus Procambarus; species Procambarus clarkii. Next base: position 5,323,235 of record NC_091158.1, read on the forward strand.
GAGCAGAGCTCAACCCCCGCAAGCACAACAAGGTGAATACACAGATGTACGTCTGTCCTACACAAACAAGTGTTCGATGTGTCTCTTTACATAGTTCATTAATGTGCGTTTACAAAGATGAAATACAATCCTGACCAGCTTCCACATATCCTGTATACACATACATACATGTCTCTCCTATTTTACCAGGGTAAGATAGCTGCTATAGCGATTATTGCGTTATTAAGCACTTGACCACTGAAGGTGATTTAAAATGATTTTGCAAGCTCAGGTTATATAGTTACATCACATACATCGTATCACACATATATTACATAATCAATCTTGGGTACAAGTCCAATATATCAAGTGTTCCAGTATTCATTTAGTAATTACAGAGTTCAGAATACCTCAGCCCAGGAGGGCGAAAGTCAGTCAATATGGGACATTCTACAATATAATGTTCAAGAGAGTGTATGTTTTCTCTTTCACAAAGTTGACACATTGTGTACTCGACATTTGGGTTTTGAGAAAGCTGCCAGATACGTCTATATCCCAGGCGTATTCTGGCCACTATAACATCACATTGCCGGGTTCTTGTTCTATTAGTCCCATATGTGAATGTCTCCTCACGATATCATAATTTTTAATACAAAAACTTTCAGGTCTTTGTGAATTTGTTAGGTCAGTAAGATTTTCATAAGATATATGTATAAGTATTTTCTTTGTCACTGCTAATGAAACACCCATATCAATTTCTACTACTGGTTTTCTGCAGGCTGTCTTTGCAAACCTGTAGAAAACCTGCAACATGTGATGGTATCCAAAGGAATTTAATTTCAAATCTGTTGCTGTATGTACAAGAAAAGATTGTTCAAATATATTACATGCGCATCCGGTACATCGTCCACCTTCTTCTACAGAGCCGTCGGTGTAGCACTGATACACATCGTTACCCATACTCTGAGTACTCTCAGTGATGCTGCACAGTGTTAACTGTTGTAATACTGTAGTGTACACTATCTTTCTTGGGTGAATTTACAAAATCAACTGATAGATCCCAGTTATCCCAGGGAGTAACTGGTTGATTAATCATTAAATGAGTTGGGGACATTTAATATTTTGTTGGAGTTGGCTACCTTGTAGAACCAAAATTTATAATCAGATTTCTTCCTCCTGGGTAGGTGGCGGCGGGTCACATTTGCGGCTGAGAAAACATGGACAGACTTGCAAATGGGTGGCAAAAACTAATGATTCAAAGGTGAAATTTAAATTTTGGGAATGAAGTTCGACTCTTAATGGCAATGAAGAGCCACGTGCTTCACCTAACACAAAGGCAGCTAGGAAACTTACAACCCTATGGAGCCCCTCACACCTTGACAGCAGGAGCTGCAAAACTATATATGAAGCACATGTTCGCTCTTATCAAGAGTATGCACCCCTCTCCTGGATTGCCTGCCCTTCATCATTCATCAGACGTTTGGACAAAGCGGAGAGCCACGCAAGAAGGCTCATCCCTCAACCCGTTCTCGCAAATTTAATAAGTCAATATTGACTTATTAAATATGTGCATAGGTGACATAACATAATAGATACCCTTAAAAAGATTCATAGAAAACACCGACCTTACCTAACCTACTTAGTATGTTAAGATAAGCATCTTATTGCTTCGTAAATACAATTATTACCTAACCTATAATAGGTATAGGATAAGTAATAATTGTAATTACGAAGCAATAAGATGCTCACTTAAGATACTAACAAGGTTAGGTAAGGTCGGTGTTTTCTATGAATCTTTTTAAGGGTATCTATTATGTTTAGTATATCACCTATGCACGTAGTTAATAAGTCAATATTGACTTTACGAATTTGCGAGAACGGGTTGCATCCCTAGTCTTGACCAAGTCTAGTGTTGGAAATGGGCTGAACATCAGAGTCTGCAACACTGTTGTGACATACGTGAACTTTTCTTATGAACAAGGCCAACGTTCTGAAAATTTCGTACCTGGCCCAACTTCGTGGACAACAGTAGTTGGCACCCGTAAAACTAGGCTCTCAACCTTCAATAGTCTCATGCTGGACGTGCCTTTCTCAAAAACACCTCTCCATCAGCGACCATTCACTCCCAGGCTGACTCGCATCTGGAACTTGTTCGCTCAACAGGTTGATACACGGGAGATCAGGTCAACTGATCACCTGAAGGCTCTGGCACACAGTTGGCTACGGGCTCATCTTGTTCCTTAAATGATTGTTACTTAATGAATAAAGCTTATTCCTAATGATGCATATAATAGGCTCATGAAATAAATAGGTCTCTACGAGCAGGTTTCAACTGAACTGAGGTGGGATTACAACTCATGCTTGCAGTTTCACCAGGTTCCTTATATAATTGTTACTATAAGATATATACGGAGCTGGAGCCCCTAAGGGCAGTTCGGGGTGGCCTTCAACATCGTTCTGACAGTTCCTGGGACGGCGCTGGAATCAATCGCATTGGCGTTTGCCTTTCCATTGGAGACTTTCGGCGCCGTGGAGAGGAGGTGGGGGGGGGGGGACCTGCTGCATGGGTGACAGCTTCTCCTCCTTATCAACCTACCCTGGCTTTGCGCCCTGGAGAGGCCACTCCAGACCGACAACTAGAGCGCAACACTCCACAGTCTCCTGAGACTGATGGATGCCTACTACTACTACTATACGACAGTTCCCTCTGTAATACTTTATTTCAAAGAACATTCTCATGAAATAAAGGAATCTCTTGGTGCAAGCTTTAGATGAGTGGAGGCAGGATAACAGCTCGTGCTTACAGTTTCACTAGGTACATGATTTGACTGCCCTAATGAACCCTAGTCTTTGTTGAGAGAGAAAGGAGGGAGGGAGGGGGAGAGAGAGAGAGAGAGAGAGAGAGAGAGAGAGAGAGAGAGAGAGAGAGAGAGAGAGAGAGAGAGAGAGAGAGAGAGAGAGAGAGAGAGTACTCACCTAATTGTGCTTGCGGGGGTTGAGCTCTGACTCTTTGGTTCCGTCTCTCAACGGTCAATCAACTAATGTACAGGTTCCTGAGTCTACTGGGCTCTATCATATCTACACTTGAAACTGTGTATGGAGTCAGCCTCCACCACATCACTTCCTAATGCATTCCATTTGTCTACTACTCTGACACTGAAAAAATTCTTTCTAACGTCTCTATGGCTCATTTGGGCACTCAATTTCCACCTGTGTCCCCTAGTTCGTGTGCCCCTTGTGTTAAAAGTCTCTCTATCTATCCTATTAATTCCTCTGAGAATCTTGTATGTGGTGATCATGTCCCCTCTAACTCTTCTGTCTCCCAGTGACGTGAGGTTTAATTCCCGTAGTCTCTCCTCGTAGCTCATACCCCTTAGTTCGGGTACTAGTCTGGTGGCAAACCTTTGAACCTTTTCCAGTTTAGTCTTATGCTTGACAAGATATGGACTCCATGCTGGGGCTGCATACTCCAGGATTGGTCTGACATATGTGGTATATAATGTTCCGAATGATTCCTTACACATGTTTCTAAAGGCCGTTCTTATGTTAGCCAACCTGGCAAATGCTGCTGATGTTACCCTCTTGATATGAGCTTCAGGGGACAGGTCTGGCGTGTGTGTGTGTGAATATGAGAGTGAGTGAGTGAGTGAGTGTGTGCAGACCCTCAACTCAGTCTGTGAAGGAAGTAATCAGAGGTTCCTCATCACCATATGAAAGAGACTCATGCTCACAAATATAATCACTATCAGAGTTGCTCAATGGTAAGAGATTAATTATTGGTGTTGGTGAGAACTGTGGCCTGCACCGTCACCGGTGGTGAGAACTGTGGCCTGCAGCGTCACCGGTGGTGAGAACTGTGGCCTGCACCGTCACCGGTGGTGAGAACTGTGGCCTGCAGCGTCACCGGTGGTGAGAACTGTGGCCTGCAGCGTCACCGGTGGTGAGAACTGTGGCCTGCACCGTCACCGGTGGTGAGAACTGTGGCCTGCACCGTCACCGGTGGTGAGAACTGTGGCCTGCAGCGTCACCGGTGGTGAGAACTGTGGCCTGCACCATCACCAGTGGTGAGAACTGTGGCCTGCACCGTCACCGGTGGTGAGAACTGTGGCCTGCACCGTCACCGGTGGTGAGAACTGTGGCCTGCACCGTCACCGGTGGTGAGAACTGTGGCCTGCACCGTCACCGGTGGTGAGAACTGTGGCCTGCAGCGTCACCGGTGGTGAGAACTGTGGCCTGCAGCGTCACCGGTGGTGAGAACTGTGGCCTGCAGCGTCACCGGTGGTGAGAACTGTGGCCTGCACCGTCACCGGTGGTGAGAACTGTGGCCTGCAGCGTCACCGGTGGTGAGAACTGTGGCCTGCACCGTCACCGGTGGTGAGAACTGTGGCCTGCAGCGTCACCGGTGGTGAGAACTGTGGCCTGCACCGTCACCGGTGGTGAGAACTGTGGCCTGCACCGTCACCGGTGGTGAGAACTGTGGCCTGCAGCGTCACCGGTGGTGAGAACTGTGGCCTGCAGCGTCACCGGTGGTGAGAACTGTGGCCTGCAGCGTCACCGGTGGTGAGAACTGTGGCCTGCAGCGTCACCGGTGGTGAGAACTGTGGCCTGCACCGTCACCGGTGGTGAGAACTGTGGCCTGCAGCGTCACCGGTGGTGAGAACTGTGGCCTGCAGCGTCACCGGTGGTGAGAACTGTGGCCTGCAGCGTCACCGGTGGTGAGAACTGTGGCCTGCACCGTCACCGGTGGTGAGAACTGTGGCCTGCACCGTCACCGGTGGTGAGAACTGTGGCCTGCAGCGTCACCGGTGGTGAGAACTGTGGCCTGCACCGTCACCAGTGGTGAGAACTGTGGCCTGCACCGTCACCAGTGGTGAGAACTGTGGCCTGCACCGTCACCAGTGGTGAGAACTGTGGCCTGCACCGTCACCAGTGGTGAGAACTGTCGCCTGCACTGTTACGAACCCGGATCCAGCATCCGAGCACGGAGTAGTAACGACTACGCCATCTGTGGGTCAGCTCCTGAAACCCCCGCCAAACGAACGACGACACCGGATGAGGACGGCGAATATCAGCCACAAGGGCCAGTTTCCAGTCCTGTGCAGCTCACAACACAGCCGCTCCTGACCTCTGGTGAGGTGGTGCTCCGACGACAGCGCCATCTATGGACTGGATACGTCAGGTGTTTGTGCCCGAACCCGTAAGTGAGGTGTATTAGTGTCCCGGTTATTGATGACGTGTCTGCTTACAGAGCCGACCTGGGACCACTGTGAGGGAAGTGGAGTCAGTCTACCCGAGGCAGCCAGTCTCCATACTGTGAAGTTTGCTGCAGCTGTTGTGACGTCGTCCCCCCGGAAGAACACTGTGGTGTGTTAGCCTGCCAGTGGAGTGGCAGTGAAAGGATTTACCCGGGACCGACTGTTGGAGACGATCATCCACTGGGGTACTGAAGACAGGAGAGTGACTTGTGTTGTCACACGAGGCTCCTGTCTAGGGCGTTCCCCTTTTATCGTCCGTGGAGTGGCCGTACCAGCCTTGTGGGCTCAGAACCTGCCAGCAGACCAGCTGGACGTGTGGTTGACGGCCTCCACGGCGGTGCCCCCAGTGGACCTGTGTTTTGGCTGACCTGTGGCCAGGGTAGGCTCAACTTCTTTGGAGAATTAATTGTGAGGCCACGAAGAGAGCACCAAGGATTTAGCACCAGGAGTTGTGGCACCAGCGTCTTCAGCAGAAGACATCGATTAAGGATTAATCCCCTTGTAAAGTGTTAATACCCCCCTCCCCCTTGTGCACTCATTTATATGTATATTTAATCGGTGATGGTGATAAGTATAATATTAAGTTCTTAACTTTCTTTCCCTACTCCCTTTAAGTTACTTACGTCACGGATCTCATCCCTTGATAGCCACTACTGGCTTGGGAACGGATACATTATATCTTCCTCTAACAACATCAGAGTAAGGACCCCGTTGCATCCCGAGAGGGCCGTAACATGCACCGTCACCAGTGGTGAGAACTGTGGCCTGCACCGTCACCAGTGGTGAGAACTGTGGCCTGCACCGTCACCAGTGGTGAGAACTGTGGCCTGCATTTGGCTCCTTGCACGGTTGGTCGGCCACTCACCCCACCAACCTTACTCATCTTGCTTTACTCAAGAGGAAGCATTAGCTCCAAATATGCCATAAATGAAAACTAGTTCGATTTCAATCAAACTTTTTCGACTAGTTGTATATGAAAAGGGTTTCATCTGGTCCAAGTCTCAGCATCGTAACATATATATGAAGGGAGAAAAAATATTGAATTATGTGTCAAAAATTTTCCAAAATGTTCAAAAATTAACATCCAACACAAGTGTCAACTGAAATCGTGACTCTCAGCTATCACAATAGCATATAATAAAGATATTCAATAATTAGTTTTATCCAAAAAGAATTTAGTTAAAAAAATGATTTTTTTTCCTTAATTTTTTTTCTTATTTGTTTATCGGACGATTTAAATTAAACTTTTACACCTGACTGTACGTAAGCCTATCTGTAAGGGTGCCAGTTTTGGAGGAAATTAGTTGATGCCAATCTGAGCCACAGATGGCAGCACCTCACTTTATTTTTTACTTATTTATTTTCAAATAACATAAACGTTATCTCTACTCTTTCATTTTTGTTCCAATTTACATGAAACTTACACCTTATATGTAGAGTTTATGTCTCTAAAATCTGTATGGAGTTTTTTTCCTAAGATCATTTATTGATTTTATAATAGTAATAAGCATGATATATTTGCAGAATTTTTTGGAGGAATTTTGACTATTTGTATTAGTAAAACTAAACATATTTTGGAAAATCCGCTCATACCGATCCTTTATTATATGCTAATGTGATGGAAAAGTGTCATAGAAATGATTTCATTTGAAACTTGTGGTTTTGGAGACTTACTGAAAATATGTAATATTCGTTGAAAAAAACAAAATTAAATCTCCCATTCTATTTAGGCTGCTATACTGAGCTTGAAACAGTTGCAGCCCTTTTCATATACAACTAGTCAAAAAGGATTTGTTGACATTGAACGTTAAAAAACGTAACTGGTGCCCCCTTACTCATCTTTTTGAACCCTTGTTTACATACTCACTAGTTTCTAGTCTGCTAACTCACTATCAGTTTACCTACTTACATGCATACTCATATTTTAAACTCCTGATTACCAAAGTTTACAAGCATTCTCATACTCACCCACCTACATCCTCACCCACTTCCACACTGTTTACTCACCTATATTTTAATAAATAATTTATTTAAACAATTGCATAACATTCTTACTCATTTCAGATTTTTTAGCAGTTTCCAATTCAATTATTCTCTCTCGCCTCATCAGGCAGTCAGTCCTCATCAACAGAGGCCAAATGCTCGTTAACCCAAACCCACCAAACCGCCTGTTTATGAATGATGAACACGTCACACACGACTCTCAGCTGATGACGTGTGCACTGCTCCGGAGCAGTGCCTCGTTCACGTCCTCTGCTCGGATACCACCGCCATAAGCTGCTTTCATATAAGTTAACACTACCTAGTCAAGATATCCTAATTATTATTAATATTACCGGACATCTGAGGAAACATGTATTGCGAATTCGTGTTATGTATATATTGATGAATGGGTCTATGGGAGTCGGCTGTCGCTTGGACGAGCGTTGCCTGAAGATAGGTTCCTTGGGGTACTTTGGGCGGTTCCTTGCGGCACTTTAAGCTGCCTACATGCTCACCACCCCCCTAAAAAATTTGGAACAAGTTAGGTTAAATATAGTTATAACCTCTTTTTAACCCTGTCGTTGCTCAGTCGATTAAGGCAGTGTCTGGGATGCTCCCGGACGCAGGTTCGAATCCTCGTAACTGCCCTTGTGGATTTGTTCATTAGTTATAACCGGATTAAAATCCACATAATCCTAAATGAATGGCATTACCAAGTTGGACTGTATTTCCACACGATCATTGTATATATTAACGTACTTGTGTTCCAAACAACAGTTGCGATGGTTTGGTAATTTATAATCTTGGAAAGCCACTATAACAAATTGACACTTAACGTCTTAACGGAAACTGTAATGACTTTCTCTCGTGACTTAATGAAATTATCAATTCTAATGTAAATTAGTTTTATAATAAAAATAAAATATTGTTTTGAATAAAAATTAACAAGTGGTAGGGGCCTTAACCCACAGACACACAACATAAGCTGTGGGATCAGATAAAATATCGCCTTGGATACTAAAAGACCATATTAGTGCCATAAAGTATTGAGCCATAATACTTATTTTCTTTCTTAAAACGGAAGAACTTTCTGACTGCTGGAAAATAGCTAATATGACGCCACTGCAAGAAAGGGGGAAGACAGAAATCGTTAAACTACACACTCGTGTCACTAACAAGTCTCTCCTAAAAGTTGTTAGAGCAATCTGAAGCAGGTTATCTTGAGATGATTTCGGGGCTTTAGTGTCCCCGCGGCCCGGTCCTCGACCAGGCCTCCACCCCCAGGAAGTAGCCCGTGGCCGACCGGCTCCCGTTTTAGTAGAACTAGTAGACTAGTAGTAGACTTCTACAGGCTAGTAGAACATTTGGAGCAGAGTAATTTTGTCTCAAGACACAATCATGGCTTTACTAAAGGAAACTCCTACTCGATACACTTGCTGGAGTTCTACGAGAAGATAGAAATCAAACGAGAGGGATAGGCAGACTGCATGTTCCTTGACTGTCAGAAGGTATCTGATAAAGTCCCGCACGAAACACTAGAGAAGCAGGCTGGCGTATCTGGAGGAATGCTAAGGTGGGTCAGAGAGTATCTCTCAGGAAGGAAACAAAGGGTTACAGTGAGAGTAGACACTCACACACCAGAGTGGAGAGAGGTTACCAGTGGTGTACCACAAGGAACGGTTCTAGGGCCTATACTGTTTCTAATGTATGCAAATGACCTGACAGGAAATTGGCTCCTTCATATTAATGTTTGCAGATGATGCAAAACTGACGAGAGAAATCAGGAGGGAGAGTCTTGGATGTAAACTAGAAACTCAAATAAGTCAGTGACATTAGAAAGAACCTTTTCGGTTTTACAGCTGCCAATGTGTGTAGAAGTCGTTGAAGTTAATTTGATACAAAGTTTTAAATGCAAATATGATAAGAGCGAGTGAAATGAGTCATTCCATTAATTTAGGAACGTTCGGAAGGCACGGTAGCCTAGTTCGACCTTACAAGTACAATTAAGCGAGTTCAACTGAGTACACACACACACACACACACGCACACACACACACACGCACACACACACACACACACACGCACACACACACACGCACACACACACACACACACACACACACACACACGCACACGCACACACACACACACACACACACACACACACACACACACACACACACACACACGGGGCCAGTACAATACAACGGTTCAAGTACACCATGAATGTATATTTAACATTACCGAATGGAAAACAGTATCAATCACAGATACCCCAAATTGCACACTAGCAAGTGAACTACAACATTATAGATCAACAAGCCTATCATGCTAGATATTAACCTACCAATTTCTAATACTAAGACAAATTTACAAACTCAAAACATTGAAACAAGAAGCACCTCAACAACAGTCTAATGTATAATGCTACACAATTACTGCCTTGTTGAGCTGACATGAGTGGGTCGGAGCTCGTTACATGTGGAACAAATGACTACTCAGTGGAATAGAGGGGTCAGGTGGCTAGTTGTCTGTCCTGTTCAAGATGTACAGGCTTCGTAGGTGGTTAGTTAAATACTTGTGCCAGGTCGGAGACTCGTCAACAAAACACAACTATGCTTTTGTGGGTCAATTACATCCAAACAACCTTACTACTGCATGGTAGTCATGTCACAGGGAATTACAATCTATGCGTCTTGAAAGTATATTTTAAAGTGAACGGTACGCAGCCCGGGGGTACCTCACTCACTACCTACCGTCGCGTTGAAGTTACCTCTGGGGAACATAAGGATCATTCTTGCAGCACATGCCCTAATTATGTTAGATTAGGTCACGTTAGCTTGTGTTATATCCTATGTCCATCCCCCCCAGCCCCACAACCCCCGCTGGGGGTAGATATCGCACACCCCCATGATTCCCCGACAATGTTTCTGGGAACCCCGGGTTAAGAATCTTTGGGTTAGATGTTTGTCGATTATGAAGACCTGCTGGACCTGTTTGGACTCCAGGGTACTGCAAGATGGATTTGTCTCATGCTGTTGCTGCACTATATCTGACTGGTGGAGGGGTGTGGTGTAGGTGTGTGGTGGAGGGGTGTGGTGGAGGGGTGTGGTGGAGGTGTGTGGTGGAGGGGTGTGGTGGAGGGGTGTGGTGGAGGGGTGTGGTGGAGGGGTGTGGTGTAGGGGTGTGGGTGTAGGGGTGTGGTGTAGGGGTGTGGTGGAGGGGTGTGGTGTAGGGGTGTGGGTGTAGGGGTGTGGTGTAGGGGTGTGGTGGAGGGGTTCCCCTGCTATGGCGAGAATGACAGTGAGGCTCAGTATTTCCCTCTCCTGAACAACAATGGCGTAGCTACAGTGTTCACCAATCATTGGGAAGGTTTGGGGGCGGTTATTGTCATGGTTCACTCTGCTAATCACACACACACACACACACACACACACACACACACACACACACACACACACACACACACACACACACACACCAACAAATAAACTCACAAACATGACTCGTTACACCCTAGAGAACACCCAATTAGTGTAACATGTGTTTGGTGTGTGTGATTATGGTTGGCTGGAGATATTATGTGTGTATTAACTTACTTAAGAAACCGAAGGCCGTCACAGACGTCCCGGAAAGATGGACTGAACCACCAATCATCTTGACTTAACGAGTCTTGAACGGCTTCGAGCTTCTTGTTCAACCTAATACCTCGCATTGTTTACGGAATCAACCAATCCGTTAAAACTGCGACTTCCTAGAAATTAAAGCATTTTAATGTAGAGGTCTTTAATGCTTCGTTAAATAGAGAGTAAGCCGCAATGGTCGAGATAAGAGTTAGAAACCTCGTAAGTGCTCGCGTAAGAGTTAGAAACCTTGCAAGTGCTCGCGTAAGAGTTAGAAACCTTGCAAGTGCTCGCGTAAGAGTTAGAAACCTTGCAAGTGCTCGCGTAAGAGTTAGAAACCTTGCAAGTGCTCGCGTAAGAGTTAGAAACCTTGCAAGTGCTCACGTAAGAGTTAGAAACCTTGCAAGTGCTCGCGTAAGAGTTAGAAACCTCGTAAGTGCTCGTGTAAGAGTTAGAAACCTTGCAAGTGCTCGCGTAAGAGTTAGAAACCTCGTAAGTGCTCGCGTAAGAGTTCGAAACCTTGCAAGTGCTCGCGTAAGAGTTAGAAACCTCGTAAGTGCTCGCGTAAGAGTTAGAAACCTTGCAAGTGCTCGCGTAAGAGTTAGAAACCTTGCAAGTGCTCGCGTAAGAGTTAGAAACCTTGCAAGTGCTCGCGTAAGAGTTAGAAACCTTGCAAGTGCTCGCGTAAGAGTTAGAAACCTTGCAAGTGCTCGCGTAAGAGTTAGAAACCTCGTAAGTGCTCGCGTAAGAGTTAGAAACCTCGCAAGTGCTCGCGTAAGAGTTAGAAACCTCGTAAGTGCTAGCGTAAGAGTTAGAAACCTCGTAAGTACTCGCGTAAGAGTTAAAAACCTTGTAAGTACTCGCGTAAGAGTTAGAAACCTCGTAAGTACTCGCGTAAGAGTTAGAAACCTCGTAAGTGTTCGCATAAGAGTTAGAAACCTCTTAAGTGCTTGCGTAAGAGTTAGAAACCTCGTAAGTGCTTGCGTAAGAGTTAGAAACCTCGTAAGTGCTTGCGTAAGAGTTAGAAACCTCTTAAGTGCTTGCGTAAGAGTTTGGTCATTCCCAACCTATGACTTTGGAAGATGTGCGGGCTGCCCAACCTGTCCTCACACCCAATAATACGTTAACATTGCGGCGTTTTGCTACATAGTGACGTCACAGTGACGTCATAATGCACATTCCGTTAGATGTATAGTTCGCGTAGACAGATGACCCGCAGGTACGGACAGCTGACCCGCAGGTACGGACAGCTGACCCGCAGGTACGGACAGCTGACCCGCAGGTACGGACAGCTGACCCGCAGGTACGGACAGCTGACCCGCAGGTACGGACAGCTGACTGACCCGCAGGTACGGACAGCTGACTGACCCGCAGGTACGGACAGCTGACTGACCCGCAGGTACGGACAGCTGACTGACCCGCAGGTACGGACAGCTGACTGACCCGCAGGTACGGACAGCTGACTGACCCGCAGGTACGGACAGCTGACTGACCCGCAGGTACGGACAGCTGACTGACCCGCAGGTACGGACAGCTGACTGACCCGCAGGTACGGACAGCTGACTGACCCGCAGGTACGGACAGCTGACTGACCCGCAGGTACGGACAGCTGACTGACCCGCAGGTACGGACAGCTGACTGACCCGCAGGTACGGACAGCTGACTGACCCGCAGGTACGGACAGCTGACTGACCCGCAGGTACGGACAGCTGACTGACCCGCAGGTACGGACAGCTGACTGACCCGCAGGTACGGACAGCTGACTGACCCGCAGGTACGGACAGCTGACTGACCCGCAGGTACGGACAGCTGACTGACCCGCAGGTACGGACAGCTGACTGACCCGCAGGTATGGACAGATGACCCGCAGGTACGGATAGGTGACCCGCAGGTACGGACAGCTGACTGACCCGCAGACAGCTGACTGACCCGCAGGTATGGACAGCTGACCCGCAGGTACGGACAGCTGACTGACCCGCAGGTATGGACAGCTGACCCGCGGGTATGGACAGCTGACTGACCCGCAGGTATGGACAGCTGACTGACCCGCAGGTATGGACAGCTGACTGACCCGCAGGTATGGACAGCTGACTGACCCGCAGGTATGGACAGCTGACTGACCCGCAGGTATGGACAGCTGACTGACCCGCAGGTATGGACAGCTGACCCGCAGGTATGGACAGCTGACCCGCAGGTATGGACAGCTGACCCGCAGGTATGGACAGCTGACCCGCAGGTATGGACAGGTGTAGGCATAATCGCACCTCGCCCAGTGTTCAAAGACCTCTCTTCAGTTACGAGTGTATTGTGTGGGGGAGAATAGCCAGGCTGTAATGGTCATTAATCTAAGTTATCTTCTATCCCGCTCCTCCTATTCCTCCTGTCCCCCCCCTCCCACATTCACCTGTCCCTACTCTCCCCCCCCCCCAGCCCACTACCCCAACCATCTCCACCCCCCTTTCCTCACCTGCCAGCCGGTAATGACTTTTGGTGTCACCTGAGCACCCAGGATCTAAGGCTGTTTTTAATATCTGACATTTCTCCTATTTTGGACTTTTTTTTGTCCAATTTTGAACTTTTTCGTTTTTTGGAAATGTATATAACTAAGCAGAACCTGGTTACTGGGAAGTGTGCATAATCCTGGTCCTGATTACTGGTAAACTATGATGAAACGCTTTCATTTTAAAGGTTATCACCATCACCACCAGTACCACCACCATCACCAGTACCACTAGTACCAACATTAGCATCAACAGCATAGGTAGTACCACCCATGTCAACTACCACCATAAGTACCATCACTACGGATGACAAGAATGCATGTAAGCTGGTCACCAGGGTTGAGGCACAACCATCCCCTGTGGTGGAGGGGCTGTAGGGGAGGGCTGTGGTGGAGGGCTGTGGTGGGGGGCTGTGGAGGGAGGGCTGTGGTGGAGGGCTGTGGTGGAGGGCTGTGGTGGGGGGCTGTGGAGGGAGGGCTGTGGTGGAGGGCTGTGGTGGAGGGCTGTGGTGGAGGGCTGTGGTGGAGAGCTGTGTTGGGGGAGGGCTGTGTTGGAGGGGGCTGTGGTGGAGGGGCTGTGGGGGGAGGGGGCTGTGGTGGAGGGGCTGTGGGGGAGGGCTGTGGTGGAGGGGCTGTAGGGGAAGGCTGTGGGGGAGGGCTGTGGGGGAGGGCTGTGGTGGAGGGCTGTAAGGGAGGGCTGTGGTGGAGGGCTGTGGGGGAGGGGCTGTGGGGGAGGGCTGTGTTGGAGGGGGGGCTGTGGTGGAGGGGCTGTGGGGGAGGGCTGTGGGGGAGGGCTGTAATGGAGGGCTGTGGGGGAGAGCTGTGGGGGAGGGCTGTGGTGGAGGGGCTGTAGGGGAAGGCTGTGGGGGAGGGCTGTGGGGGAGGGCTGTGGTGGAGGGCTGTAAGGGAGGGCTGTGGTGGAGGGCTGTGGGGGAGGGGCTGTGGGGGAGGGCTGTGGTGGAGGGGCTGTGGGGGAGGGCTGTGGGGGAGGGCTGTAGTGGAGGGCTGTGGGGGAGGGCTGTGGGGGAGGGCTGTGGGGGAGGGCTGTGGTGGAGGGGCTGTAGGGGAAGGCTGTGGGGGAGGGCTGTGGTGGAGGGCTGTAAGGGAGGGCTGTGGTGGAGGGCTGTGGTGGAGGGCTGTGGGGGAGGGCTGTGTTGGAGGGGGGGCTGTGGTGGAGGGGCTGTGGGGGAGGGCTGTGGGGGAGGGGCTGTGGGGGAGGGCTGTGTTGGGGGAGGGCTGTGTTGGGGGAGGGCTGTGTTGGAGGGGGGCTGTGGTGGAGGGGCTGTGGTGGGGGGGCTGTGGGGGAGGGCTGTGGTGGGGGGGCTGTGGTGGGGGGGCTATGGTGGGGGGGCTGTGGTGAAGGGCTGTGGTGGGGGGGGCTGTGGTGGGGGAGGGCTGTGTTGGGGGAGGGCTGTATTGGAGGGGGGCTGTGGTGGAGGGGCTGTGGGGAAGGGCTGTGTTGGAGGGGGGGGCTGTGGTGGAGGGCTGTGGTGGGGGGCTGTGGTGGAGGGCTGTGGGGGAGGGGCTGTGGGGGAGGGCTGTGTTGGAGGGGGGCTGTGGTGGAGGGCTGTAGGGGAGGGCTGTGGGGGAGGGGCTGTGGGGGAGGGGCTGTGGGGGAGGGCTGTGTTGGGGGAGGGCTGTGTTGGAGGGGGGGGCTGTGGTGGAGGGCTGTGGAGGAGGGCTGTGGTGGAGGGCTGTGGGGGAGGGCTGTGTTGGGGGAGGGCTGTGTTGGAGGGGGGGGCTGTGGTGGAGGGCCGTGGTGGAGGGGCTGTGGTGGAGGGGCTGTGGGGGAGGGGTGTGTTGGGGGAGAGCTGTGTTGGAGGGGGGGGCTGTGGTGGAGGGCTGTGTTGGGGGAGGGCTGTGTTGGGGGAGGGCTGTGTTGGAGGGGGGCTGTGGTGGAGGGGCTGTGGTGGGGGGGGGCTGTTGTGGAGGGCTGTGGTGGATTGGCTGTGGTGGAGGGGCTGTGGTGGTGGGGGGGCTGTGGCGGGGGGCTGTGGTGGGGGGGGGCTGTGGTGGGGGGGGCTGTGGTGGGGGGGCTGTGGTGGGGGGTGGCTGTGGTGGGGGGGTGGCTGTGGTGGGGGGGGGTGGCTGTGGTGGGGGGGGCTGTGGTGGGGGGGGGGCTGTGGTGGGGGGGCTGTGGTGGGGGGGCTATGGTGGGGGGGGCTGTGGTGGGGGGGGGGCTGTGGTGGGGGGGGGGGGCTGTGGTGGGGGGAGGGCTGTGTTGGAGGGCTGTGTTGGAGGGCTGTGTTTGAGGGCTGTGGTGGAGGGCTGTGGTGGAGGGCTGTGGGGGAGAGCCGTGGTGAAGGGCTGTGGGGGAGAGCCGTGGTGAAGGGCTGTGGGGGAGAGCCGTGGTGAAGGGCTGTGGGGGAGAGCCGTGGTGGAGGGCTGTGGGGGAGAGGGCTCACTGTCTCATGCCTCACAGATCTCTAACCCTGTCCATAGGGTTCGAACCTGCGCACATGCTGGTGAGCATCATATACACGTATGGCCACGTCGGTGGTTGAAACTACAACACAATAAATCTACCACCAGTACCATCCACCACAATTACCACCACCACAACCACATCTCAGCCCTCAAGCAACTAACCACCCCCTCCCCCCCTCTGGCCACAACATTACTGTAATATCAGTAACTCCAAATTGAGGAAAACTTGCAGTAGAGAACCCATCAGGCCGAGTCAAACGACCATCCCCAAGCGGTTACGTCATTCTAGCTGCAGCATTGTAATATCTGAAGCAGGAGATAACTACCCACTAAAGCCAGAGTTTCATCTTGAACACTACGCGAGTCGTTCCCCGCCGACACGCCTGCACAGATTCACCTCATTGTTGCACAGTGCACTAGCACCGTTATTATACGGGCGGGTGGACTGCATGTTTCTTGGCTGCCAGAAGCCCGTAGGTACAGTACCCCAGAGGACGTAAATACGCAAGATAGAGCAAGAAGCCGGCGTAACAGTGCGAGCTTAAGTAACAGGAGGCGAGATGTAACACTGTGACAAGACGTTACCAGCAGTCACATACGGCAAGGGGGGGTGGCAGTATTTGGATTCGTCCTGTTCCTTGTATATGTGGCTGATCTACTTACCTATGGTTGGTGATGACACTACGTAACACGTAAGTGTTAACCCCATACAAGGTTACCATCCGACCAGAAGGTTAGTGTATTCCCCCCCCCCGGGCGACTATCCTCCCCTCCTCCTACCCTCCACACCACACACCCGAGAACAATGGCGCATAATTATCCCGTAGACCAATCTGGCTATCCCACTCCTATGACTGAGGCAGCGAGCTAGCAAGCTAGCGAACAAGCACGTGAGCGAGCAAGCTAATGTGGGATGTTGCTGGTGTGGAGGTGGTGTGGGGCTGGTGTGGAGGTGGTGTGGGGGTGGTGTGGAGGTGGTGTGGAGGTGGTGTGGAGGTGGTGTGGAGGTGGTGTGGAGGTGGTGTGGGGCTGGTGTGGGGCTGGTGTGGAGGTGGTGTGGGGCTGGTGTGGAGGTGGTGTGGGGGTGGTGTGGAGGTGGTGTGGAGGTGGTGTGGAGGTGGTGTGGAGGTGGTGTGGGGGTGGTGTGGAGGTGGTGTGGGGCTGGTGTGGAGGTGGTGTGGGGGTGGTGTGGAGGTGGTGTGGAGGTGGTGTGGAGGTGGTGTGGGGCTGGTGTGGGGCTGGTGTGGGGCTGGTGTGGGGCTGGTGTGGGGCTGGTGTGGAGGTGGTGTGGGGCTGGTGTGGAGGTGGTGTGGAGGTGGTGTGGAGGTGGTGTGGGGCTGGTGTGGGGCTGGTGTGGGGCTGGTGTGGGGCTGGTGTGGAGGTGGTGTGGGGCTGGTGTGGAGGTGGTGTGGAGGTGGTGTGGGGCTGGTGTGGAGGTGGTGTGGAGGTGGTGTGGGGCTGGTGTGGGGCTGGTGTGGAGGTGGTGTGGGGGTGGTGTGGGGCTGGTGTGGGGCTGGTGTGGGGCTGGTGTGGAGGTGGTGTGGAGGTGGTGTGGGGCTGGTGTGGGGCTGGTGTGGAGGTGGTGTGGGGCTGGTGTGGGGCTGGTGTGGAGGTGGTGTGGGGCTGGTGTGGAGGTGGTGTGGAGGTGGTGTGGGGCTGGTGTGGGGCTGGTGTGGAGGTGGTGTGGGGCTCCTTGCCTAACAGTGGTAACTGGGGAGTGAGGTTTAGCTCTTTCTGCGCCGCGTACCAGTCTTGTTGTACCTGTTGCGTTACAACCTAACTATCATGACGCTCAAATTCAGTATCAAATCTGGCCTTAAAGTTGTGGCTGGAGGTGGCTTCCACAACATCCTTCAGAGCCTTCCACCTTGACTGGGTACGAGTATTTCCTTACATTACTTGGGCTCGTTTCCATGTCCAGCTTCCACCTGTGTCCTCTAGCCTACTTTCTCTTAGTTTGAAGAGGCTATTCTTGTCCACTTTATCTATTCCCTCTCAGTATCTTGTATGTTGTGATCATATCCCCTGTGTTCCTTCCATCTTCTAGGGTAATGAGATTTAGCCCCATCAACCTATTTTCGTGGGTTAACCCTCATACCTCTGGCACCAATCTTGTTAGAAACTTCTGTACTTATTCATGTTAGGCTTCATGCTTCACTAGGTGTGGATACCGTGCCGGTGCTGCATATTTCAGTATTGGTCTAGCAAATATTATATAATTTTCTTGAAGGCGTCCTGAATTAGGTTTCTAAATGTTCTTTTTTTCAGCCAGCGTCCCATATGCTGCTGATGTTATCTTGTTTGTGCGTGTCTCCGGTGTTAGTGTTGGAGCTGCATCCACTCCCAGCAAGATATCTCTAATTGCTGTAGTTGCCCTCCCCCGAGATCATAGGTTCCTCTCTCCCTGTTTCATCTTCATAACCTTACACTTGTTGGAATTGAATTCTAGCAACCATTTGTTTTACCAATTCTAGAGTTTGTCATGATCCTTCTGTAACTGCCAACCGTCTTCCTCTGTTTTTATGTTCTTCGTCGACTTTGCATCATCTGTAAACACTGACATAGACGAGATCACTCCCTCGGGAAGGTCGTTCCCACACACAACATTAGCAACAGCAGCGGTGCCGGCACCGAGCCTTGTGGGGCCCCACTTGTTACATCCTCCAGCCTGAAAACTGACTGACTCAGCTTTCAGTCCTTCAGGTACTCCCTTACCCAGTTCAGTGTTTTCCCCGCCTGTAGCTCCCTCTTGTACACCAGTTTTTCACGAAGAGTGTGAATGCTGTTGGGATGGTGGTGGGCGGGGGTGTGGTGTGGGCGGGGGTGTGGTGTGGGCGGGGGTGAGATGGTGGGCGGGGGTGAGATGGTGGGCGGGGGTGAGATGGTGGGCGGGGGGGGGGGAGGAAGAACTATCCTCTACATGGAAGAAATTAAACTTTCTCCGCAGCTCTCATATTATCCATTATCGTCTATAACATTTTTAATCAAGTATAAAGTAACATGGTCGTCTGGGGCTGAGGGTGGGGATGTGGGCGAGGTGTGGGTGGGGGTGTGGGGTGAGGATGTGGGTGGAGGTGGGGGTGTGGGTGGGGTTGAGAATGTGGGTGTGGGTGGGGGTGGAGGTGTGTGTGCGGTTGAGGATGTGGGAGGGGGTGGAGTGGGGCGTGGAGTGGGGGGTGGGGGTTGGGGCATGGGTGGGGTGTGTTGGTGGGGGTAGGGGCATGGGTGGGGGTGGGGGTGTAGGTGGGGTGGGGGTATTTTTGGGAATAAGGGTGTGGCTAATGTTGGAGGTGTGGCTGGAGTTGTGGGGAGCGGCTTGCGGCTCGGGATTTGACTGTGCTCTTGGCTTAGAACTTCGAGGATGGACCGAAGGCAATTAACTTAATACCACTTAAAGCAGCCCATCCTCTAAACAAAGACCCAAAAGTCCATTCCATGCACCCGCCAAACCCACTGTTTATGAATGAAAAACAGTTTACACACGACTCACAACTGATGACGTTCGAAAACTTCCGGAACAAGTGCTTCACTGACGAATTTTGTTCGAACCACAACGCTGTAAACGCTTCACCCACGTACTACAAATACAAATAATCGCCAACAGAACCTAAACACCTAACCTTACCTATGCCTATATATGCACAATGTCCTAATATATTATAATATTAATTTATATTTGAGACAATTCCTGTTTGGAATGAACAGCATTTTAAAAATTATGAATGCGTCTTTGGGGTCGACCGCTGGATGGAATGGACTTAAGGATGGGTGACTTAAAAAGAGAGACTCAAGGTCCAAACATCCCGTAATACTTAAGGCTTTCGATATAGTAGACAATGCTTAAATTGAGCAGCAACAAAAAAAAAGATGAAAATGTGATACAACGCATAATTTATCAGGTATAAGGTTAGTAATTGGGATGACTTAGTAAGGTAGACAGTATAGGGGCTACATCTAGTAGATGTTTGATGAACTACGACACAGACCTAATAGGTCTGGATTCACGACCCACAGACACAGGACTCACCGACACCGGACCCACAGACACCGGACCCACCGACACCGGACCCACCGACACCGGACCCACAGACACCGGACCCACAGACACCGGACCCACCGACACCGGACCCACAGACACCGGACCCACCGACACCGGACCCACAGACACCGGACCCACAGACACCGGACCCACAGACACCGGACCCACAGGCACCGGACCCACAGACACCGGACCCACAGACACCGGACCCACAGACACCGGACCCACAGACACCGGACCCACCGACACCGGACCCACCGACACCGGACCCACCGACACCGGACCCACAGACACCGGACCCACCGACACCGGACCCACCGACACCGGACCCACCGACACCGGACCCACAGACACCGGACCCACAGACACCGGACCCACCGACACCGGACCCACCGACACCGGACCCACCGACACCGGACCCACCGACACCGGACCCACCGACACCGGACCCACCGACACCGGACCCACCGACACCGGACCCACAGACACAGGACCCACAGACACAGGACCCACAGACACAGGACCCACAGACACAGGACCCACAGACACAGGACCCACAGACACAGGACCCACAGACACAGGACCCACAGACACAGGACCCACAGCAGCTGCAAAAAACAGAATCCAAGAGCTATCCAGAATCAACGCACATTCACACCATAAAATTTACTGATGCTTGCTATTTATATTTGTAAAAGGTAATATATATCTGTCCGTCTCTCCGTGTGTATTTTATATATGTGTATATT
>NC_091158.1:5346289-5366289 GCF_040958095.1 Procambarus clarkii
CCGGTAACCTCTTCCAGTACTGAATACAGGAAACTATTAAGAAAACTTGAGACGTTCCACTCAACCGGCCATCTGTGGACGGAAGGACCGCCGAGGCTGTGAGGAAGCAACACAATGAACTAATTAGAGCGGAAGCAATTAGTGAGCGTCGCACAGTTATCAAAACAGCATCTCCTGGCCCGGGGCAGGGGGGGGGGGTGTGTAGGCCTCCCGCCGGGGCCGACCACGACAATTGTCTCCCGACCTGATGACAAAACGGCCGTCGTCGGCCCCGTTTAAGCGTGTGTGAATTAATGACAGGAACTGGTTGAGACCTACAGTTTAATTTAGATGAATAATGATGATCGAGTCTAACCACAAGGGGTGGAGGGAAGGGGGGGGACTAGAGGTATTTAGCCTAGGTCTACTGGTTGCAATTTCACGGGTAATGCTCCACTAGGCCGCTCCACAAGTCCTCCTCAATGGCCGACTCGTATAAGGAAAACAGAATTAAGAAAACTGTTACGCACAGTAACGCAGGAGATTTGTTACCAATTGTTTCACAGCTTCATCCTGTTGTCACACACCTGACTGTTACAGGCAGGTGTGTGGGTCCGTGGGCGGTGAACCACTGAGGGATGAGGGGGGGAGGAGGAATTCTCTCAGATCTGATAATGTTGAGCCCATCATGGTTCAGTCGGTAGTGCATGTGTCGGTGGAGTCTAGGCATCAAGGTTCGATTCCATTTTAAGTGTCAATATTTTTTTTCCTATATACCTCATGTACTCTCATGTATATAAAAGTTACAAAATTGACGAAAAGCTTTAACGTTAATATATAATATTTAACTAATACTATAAACAAAATAATAATAATAAGAGTATTTATTGCCTGTCTGTATTTACTAATTAAACCACCACCATCCTTGCCACAACCACCACCATCCTTTCCACCACCACCAACCTTACCACCACCAACCTTACCACCACCAACCTTACCACCACCACCAACCTTACCACCACCACCAACCTTACCACCACCACCGCCACCACCAACCTTACCACCACCACCACCACCAACCTTACCACCACCACCACCACCAACCTTACCACCACCACCACCAACCTTACCACCACCACCACCACCCTTACCACCACCACCACCAACCTTACCACCACCACCACCAACCTTACCACCACCACCACCATCCTTGCCACCACCACCAACCTTACCACCACCACCACCAACCTTACCAACCTTACCACCACCACTACCAACCTTACCACCATCACCAACCTTACCAACCTTACCACCACCACCACCAACCTTACCACCACCACCACCATCCTTGCCACCACCACCAACCTTACCACCACTACCACCAACCTTACCACCACCACCACCAACCTTACCAACCTTACCACCACCACCACCAACCTTACCACCACCACCACCAACCTTACCACCACCACCAACCTTACCACCACCACTACCAACCTTACCACCATCACCAACCTTACCACCATCACCAACCTTACCAACCTTACCACCACCACTACCAACCTTACCACCACCACCAACCTTACCACCACCACCAACCTTACCACCACCACCAACCTTACCCCCACCACCATCCCTACCACCACCACCATCCCTACCACCACCACCATCCCTACCACCACCACCAACCTTACCACCATCACCAACCTTACCACCATCACCAACCTTACCACCACCAACCTTACCACCACCAACCTTACCACCATCACCAACCTTACCACCACCAACCTTACCACCACCACCAACCTTACCACCACCACCAACCTTACCACCACCACCAACCTTACCACCACCACCATCCCTACCACCACCACCATCCCTACCACCACCAACCTTACCACCATCACCAACCTTACCACCACCAACCTTACCACCATCACCAACCATACCACCATCACCAACCTTACCACCAACCTTACCACCACCACCAACCTTACCACCACCACCATCCCTACCACCACCACCATCCCTACCACCACCAACCTTACCACCATCACCAACCTTACCACCACCAACCTTACCACCATCACCAACCTTACCACCACCAACCTTACCACCACCACCAACCTTACCACCACCAACCTTACCACCACCACCATCCCTACCACCACCACCATCCCTACCACCACCACCATCCCTACCATCACCAACCTTACCACCATCACCAACTTTACCACCAACCTTACCACCACCACCAACCTTACCACCACCACCAACCTTACCACCACCAACCCTACCACCACCGCATGATACAAAAGATTTAAAATAAATAATTGCATATCCATTGGCAGTGTTTGGGCATCTCAACAAATCTGATCATTGTACAAATTATATATATATATATATATATATATATATATATATATATATATATATATATATATATATATATATATAATTTGAACTATGAAGGATACTGTACTGAACCAATCAACAGGTAAGAACGTACCTAATTAGCTGACATAATATGCAATTGCTATTACCGCAACAAAGACATATTCCCATCAAACAAAGACATATTCCCATCAAACAAAGACATATTCCCATCAAACAAAGACATATTCCCATCAAACAAAGACATATTCCCATCAGACATATTCCCATCAGACATATTCCCATCAAACAAAGACATATTCCCATCAAACAAAGACATATTCCCATCAAACGAAGACATATTCCCATCAAACGAAGACATATTCCCATCAAACGAAGACATATTCCCATCAAACGAAGACATATTCCCATCAAACGAAGACATATTCCCATCAAACGAAGACATATTCCCATCAAACGAAGACATATTCCCATCAAACGAAGACATATTCCCATCAAACGAAGACATATTCCCATCAAACAAAGACATATTCCCATCAAACGAAGACATAATCCTATGAAACGAAGACATAATCCCATCAAACAAAGGCATAATCCCATCAAAGCCATAATCCCATGAAACAAAGCCATAATCTCATGAAACAAAGCCATAATCCCATGAAACAAAGCCATAATCCTATCAAACAAAGCCATAATCCCATCAAAGCCATAATCCCATCAAACAAAGCCATAATCCCATCAAACAAAGCCATAATCCCATCAAACAAAGCCATAATCCTATCAAACAAAGCCATAATCCCATCAAAGCCATAATCCCATCAAACAAAGCCATAATCCCATCAAACAAAGCCATAATCCCATCAAACAAAGCCATAATCCCATCAAACAAAGCCATAATCCCATCAAACAAAGCCATAATCCTATCAAACAAAGCCATAATCCCATCAAAGCCATAATCCCATCAAACAAAGCCATAATCCCATCAAACAAAGCCATAATCCCATCAAACAAAGCCATAATTCCATCAAACAAAGCCATAATCCCACCAAACAAAGCCATAATCCCATCAAACAAAGCCATAATCCCACCAAACAAAGACACAATCCCCATCATGTCCCAAACCACACTGGTATCCACCAAAGTAACCCCCCCCCCCCTACCTCAAGCCGGGACCCTCAAAACTGGACTTTACACACTGCAGCCACAGAGGCAAAAATTACATTCAAATTAATTTAGCAGTGAGGGGGGAATATTATATTAAGATAGCCTGTTTAATTTTTGCGTGTCAAGGCGGCGAGGTTCGGTAAGCATTTGCCCAGCTGCTTGTCCCTCACGCCAGAAGCTCCGGCCGCTTTTTGCTGGCCAGTATTTAACAAGGTATTTCCTTATTCAGGTCCAGAATAAATGGTTTTGGCGGCGGGTATAACGAAGTACGGGCCCGGTAGCCTATAGCGATATACGGGCCCGGTAGCCTATAGCGATATACGGGCCCGGTAGCCTATAGCGATATACGGGCCCGGTAACCTATAGCGATATACGGGTCCGGTAGCCTATAGCGATATACGGGTCCGGTAGCCTATAGCGATATACGGGTCCGGTAGCCTATAGCGATATACGGGTCCGGCAGCCTATAGCTATATACGGGCCATTATCCTGGTGGCCTACAACCCTAGTCTACCATGCTCCTTATACTGGGGATTTTTCATATACTTTGCGAGCCCTAAGCCTCTGGCTCGCCCACTAAGTGTTTCTTGTTTTTGTTTTACTTATGCAGAGTATGAGTATTTATGACTCTTGTGTTTGCTTCAGTAAGATTATGCCCAATGTGTTTAATTGGCACTTCTGCTCTGTTGAATATAAGTTGAAATCTTATTGGGTTTGTAACTGTGCACTGTGTTAGATAATGTTCCAGTGGTCTGTCGGGCATTTCTCCACAGTGCTGGCATTTCTTCTCATCTTCTGGAACCTGTAAGCCTATTTCCCATGCACATGGGGTATCCAAGCCTGATGAGATGTAACTGTTCTTCTGTTGTTCTACTGTTCCCCTTCATCAAAATAACTGGTTCGTAGTTGGTTGAATTCTTGTACCAACCCGCAGATCCTGATGTTGCAACTGCTGTGTTGTGGTCACTGCACATCTTCGGTATTGCTCTATTTCTAATTACTTTCATATCCTGTGGTATGTAAATGTCTACATTTCTTCTCTTAGTTGAATGTTTTACAGCTTCGTCTGCAATGTCATTTCCTATTATTCCCACATAACTTGGCACCCAGTTGACAACCCGACGGCCTTGACGTTTGAGCGTTTGCATTAATGCTATGACATTTGGGATCAGTTGGATGTTGTCACGTTTGTGTTCTTGTTGCATGGTTTCGATGGCAGTTATTGTATCTGTATGTTACATGTTGTCCGTGTTCAGGAAGAACATGTTCCAAAGCTTATTGAATGGCTAGCATCTCTGTCTGTGAAGTTGAACACCCGTTTGAGGGTCTCTAACTTCATAATTTCTTGCCTTAACTGCAGCTCCGGTTTCTTGTCCCTGCTGGTCTACTGATCAATCTGTGAAGTATGTGAAGCTGTCAGACGAAAAGTTTGTTTATATATGCATCTGTGCAATGTTGCGTAGCTGCTGATGATTAGCTGGTTATTTCTTTCAAGAGCCATAATCTTAAAGTCTGCTGGCAGCGATTCCCAAGTGGGCTTGCATAACGGAGTCTGCATGTATTTCGTCGACACTCTTCTCAGTGACTGTATTTGTTACAACGAATGTATTGATGGTGTTTATTGCACAATGGGTATACCTGTTGCTATTGGAGGCTTTTCTGTCCCGAATTAGTGCTCCAGTGATTATATCTTTAAATGAACTGATTCTTGGTCTAATCAATATCTTGGTCAGCTTGCATGCAGTAATCCCTTTTACCTTAATTTCAATCGATGTTAGCTTGGTTTCTAGCCTAGGTTCCGTACTTTAGTCTATCTAGGGGCCCCTGTTATGACT
The DNA here is from genome assembly GCF_040958095.1 of Procambarus clarkii. Taxonomy (NCBI): domain Eukaryota; kingdom Metazoa; phylum Arthropoda; class Malacostraca; order Decapoda; family Cambaridae; genus Procambarus; species Procambarus clarkii. Next base: position 5,351,662 of record NC_091158.1, read on the forward strand.
CGCATTGCATCATTTTGAATAACCTCAACGCAACCCGTTCTCGCACTTTCCTGCAGTCAATATTGACTTATTAAATAAGTGCATATGTGACATACTAATTTATTGTGAATATTTTAGTTTACCTTGAAAAGTTTCATAGAAAACACCGACCTTACCTAACCTTCTTAGTATGTTAAGATAAACATATTATTGATTCGTAATTACAATTATTACTTAACCTATTATAGGTATAGGTTAAGCAATAATTGTAATTACGAAGCAATAAGATGCTTATCTTAACATACTAAGAAAGTTAAGTAAGGTCGGTGTTTTCAATGAAGCTTTTCAAGGTAAACTAAAATATTCACAATAAATTAGTATGTCACATATGCACGTATTTAATAAGTCAATATTGACTGTAAGAAAGTGCGAGAATGGGTTGCTCAACGTTTGCCCACTGGCCAGGAGAGAGAGAGAGAGTAAGGCAGGCACAGGGTAACGAACGGTGTGTATATAAAACATTGTTAACACTGTGTCCCGCTCCTAGACGGGGCCCTGTGAGTGCTCTCATTATATTCAGACATGATTTTGCTTTCTCCTTCAGATACTGAATTTCCTTGTTGAATGTCATTTTAGAATCTATTCACACTCCGAGATATTGATATTGTGTAACCCACTGAAGGTTAATATCTTGAAAGCGTAGGTGCTGCCTGCGGATGATGATGAAGACAAGTTGAAAGTGCTTCAGCTAGTTTCCCATTTCATTGTGGTTACTCTGCACATTAATTATCAATTTTTTTAATCACTGTTGCAATATATACGTGTAATGTTTTGTGTGTGTAATTACCTAAGTGTAGCTACAGGATGAGGGCTACGGCCGTGGCGTCCCGTCTTCCCAGTACTCTTTGTCGAATAACGCTTTGAAACTATTCATGGTTATTGCCTCCGACACCTTCTCACTTACCTTGTTACAACCGTCAACCACTCTGAAAAACAAAACATTCTAATATTTTTTCGGCACCTTTATTTCCTTAGCATGAATCTGTGTCCTCTTGTTCTTATAGTTGCTACTATATTATATATATATATATATATATATATATATATATATATATATATATATATATATATATATATATATATATGTCGTACTTAGTACCCAGAACGCACTTCTCAGCCTACTATGCAAGGCCTGATTTGCCTAATAAGCCAAGTTTTCATGAAATAATTGTTTTTCGACTACCTAACCTAACCTAACTTTTTCGGCTACCTAACCTAACCTATAAAGATAGGTTAGGTTAGGTTAGGTAGGGTTTGTTAGGTTCGCTCATATATCTACGTTAATTTTAACTCCAATAAAAAAAAATTTACCTCATACATAATGAAATGGGTAGCTTTATCATTTCATAAGAAAAAAATTAAAGGAAATATATTAATTCAGGAAAACTTGGCTTAATAGGCAAATCGGGCCTTGCATAGTAGGCTGAGAAGTTCGTTCTGACTACTAGGTACGACATATATATATATATATATATATATATATATATATATATATATATATATATATATATATATATATATATATATATATATTAATGTTAAATATGACCGAAAAAGTAAGATTAATAATTCTAACACAAATTTTCTTTTTCTTATGTTTCTAAGAAATATTGAGAAAATTCGTGTTAGAATTATTAATCCTACTTTTTCAGTCATATTTAACAGCATATGTTTACAAGAAAGACTGCTACCAATATGTGTATATATATATATATATATATATATATATATATATGTCGTACCTAGTAGCCAGAATGCACTTCTCAGCCTACTATTCAAGGCCCGATTTGGCTAATAAGCCAAGTTTTCATGAATTAATTATTTTTTGGCAACCTAACCTACCTAACCTGACCTAACCTAACTTTTTCGGCTACCTAACCTAACCTAACCTATAAAGATAAGTTAGGTTAGGTTAGGTAGGGTTGGTTAGGTTCGGTCATATATCTACGTTAATTTTAACTCCAATTAAAAAAAATTGACCTTATACATAATGAAATTGGTAGCTTTATCATTTCATAAGAAAAAAATTAGAATAAATAAATTAATTCAGGAAAACTTGGCTTATTAGGCAAATCAGGCCTTGCATAGTAGGCTGAGAAGTGCATTCTGGCTACTAGGTACGACATATATATATATATATATATATATATATATATATATATATATATATATATATATATATATATATATATATATATATATATATATTTACACACGTTAGTCGTCGGTTGTTTGGAACACATTCTCGTGTAACGAGCGGTCATAACCTGACTTAATCATCTCTCATATATTATACTCTAAAACTCTGGGTTTTTTGTTCCGTGCTCGCGTACATATAATCATCCCGATCAATATCTCTCTACCCTAGTGCCCAAGAGCTGCGGGAAAAATGTATAATCACACGGCATTAATCAGAAATCAACAGGACCAATCCCTCGATAGATATCGGCGGCTTCTGAAGGCGGCGTCCGGTTATCGCGGCCCCTGGAGAGGCTGGTTATCGCGGCCGCTGGAGCTGCCGTTGAACGTTGCCGATAACACCGCAGTCAAACAAGGCCAAGCATAGAGTACCACTGTCAAGCTCAGGAAAGCTTGGCAGAGAAGCATTCCACTGTGCTATTGGATCCAGCTTCCCAACTATCTCTCAGATGTACACGGACCTATTATAGTCATTATAATAGGTAGTGTTCTCATGTATTGTGACCTACAGATTGTACGGTTTGGCCTTCGAGACCCAAGCTCGTATAATTGACGGAGCAATGACTCCCTGCCCTTGCTAATTATACAGACGGCAAATAACATATAGATTGTAATATACAATTTGATAATACACTTTGAACCGAAAATGGGTTGGTGGAGTCTATTAGTTGCCTCGGTAGAGAGCAATGATGCAGAGTAGCTCGCGGCGATCGCTCGTCAGCTGTTTTGTCGGCGGGTAAACAAAAAAGCGCGGGAGCTGCCGAGTCTTGCCCCGCGGCCATCGACGCAAACACTTTGGAGACAATGAGAGCGAATTACCACGCTTCTTCGGATGTTTTCCTTGAGTTGCGGGCGCCTGAGAGGTGCGAGGTTGCTGCTGGGCGTAGTGCGGGAGGCCGCTGAGTGAAATATAGTGGAGGGTGGCTATGAGATGTGGAGAGGAGGCGGGCAGATGCCTTGCAAGAATATACTCACTCGCCTCTGCGTTCTACTCCCCATCGTTTCGTCTCATATTCGCTCCCGTCTCGGCGGCGACAAATCTGGGTTTTTAGCAGGTATGCCGCCGATTTACGGGGTCCCGCTAGTGCGTGAGGATGGATCGTAAATACCTGAACGAGGCCGCAAGCAGTGTTTCGGGTTCAGTGGCCATTTTAGCCACGAGATGAATGGGAGAGAGAAGCCGAAGTGGGAGGGTCGGGTTGCACCCACAAAGGCCACCTTGACTGATGAAGCCGGCCGCCCCCTAGGCACACCCCTTTCAGCAAACTACACCCTCTGATTGGTCAGTTGATTAGCGGTTAGACGGATGTTCGCCACCGGTATTACGCACCCCCACCCCCTTAAATCATCACCCCCTCTCCTCCTGCTCTCTACCACAGCCAGCACCACAGAGGCTGCAGCAACACTGAGCATGGCAGGGTGTGGGATCCCCCGGGCGCACCAGCCACTCTGGGTACGGATTAAAGATTCGAATTAACTACCATTTCCAATTTTTTGTTACATGCTGGAACATGTAGTTGGGAGCGCGGGGGTGAGGGATGCTGGCTGAAGATAACATTCCTACACTCCTCCTCATTATCTCCCCCTACCCTCGCTACCCCCTCTCTCATGCACACGCGCACACAGACACACACACGCGCGCGCACGCACGCACACACACGCACGCGCACACACGCACGCACACACACGCACACGCACGCACGCACACGCACGCACGCACACACACACACACACACACACACACACACACACACACACACACACACACACACGCACGCACACGCACGCACGCACACACAACCCGTTCCTCTAAGAACGCATATATAAATAGGATAACGACAGCAACGTACTGTACACTGGTAAAAGTTAGAACATCATTCAGAAACCAAAGTAAGGAGGCATTTACGGCGCTTTACACTGCCTACGTGAGGCCAGTCTTAGAGTATGCCGCCTCATCATGGAGTCCCCATCTGAAGAAACATAAGGAAACTGGAAAAGGTTCTGAAGTTTACGACGAGGCTTGTCCCAGAGTTACAAGGGATGGGATATGAAGAGCGCCTGAAGGAACCGAGCCTTACGACACTAGAAAAAAGGGAGAGGGGGGACATGATAGGAACATATATAATATTCGGGGGGAATGACAGAGTGGAAATAGACGAAATGTTCACACGTAATAATAACAGAACGAGGGGACATGGGTGGAAGCTGGAAACTCAGATGAGTCACAGAGATGTTAGGAAGTTTTCTTTTAGCGTGAGAGTAGTGGAAAAATGGAATGCACTTAAGAAACAGGTTGTGGAAGCAAACTCGATTCATAATTTTAAAACTAGATGTGATAGGGAAATAGGACCGGAGTCATTGCTGTAAACAACCCATGGCTCGAAAGGCGGGATCCAAGAGTCAATGCTCGATTCTGCAGGCACAAATAGGTGAGCACACACACACACACAGACAGACACACATCCACACCCACACATACACACACACCTGTCCCCTGAAGCTCATATCAAGAGGATAACAGCAGCAGCATATGCCAGGTTGGCTAACATAAGAACTGCCTTTAGAAACTTGTGTAAGGAATCTTTCAGAACATTATATACCACATATGTCAGACCAATCCTGGAGTATGCGGCACCAGCATGGAGTCCATATCTAGTCAAGCATAAGACTAAAATGGAAAAGGTTCAAAGGTTTGCCACCAGACTAGTATCCGAGCTGAGAGGTATGAGCTACGAGGAGAGACTACGGGAATTAAACCTCACTTCGTTGGAAGACAGAAGAGTTAGGGGGGACATGATCACCACATTCAAGATCCTCAAGGGAATCGACAGGGTTGATAAAGACAGGCTGTTTAACACAAGGGGCACACGCACTAGGGGACACAGGTGGAAACTGAGTGCCCAAATGAGCCACAGAGATATTAGAAAGAACTTTTTTAGTGTCAGAGTGGTTGACAAATGGAATGCATTAGGAAGTGATGTGGTGGAGGCTGACTCCATACACAGTTTCAAGTGTAGATATGATAGAGCCCAATAGGCTCAGGAACCTGTACACCTGTTGATTGACAGTTCAGAGGCGGGACCAAAGAGCCAGAGCTCAACCCCCGCAAGCACAACTAGGTTAGTACACAGACACACACACACATACACACAGACCGTAAGGGGGCCGGTGGCTGAGCAGACAGCACACTGGTCGCGTGATCCTGTGGTCCCGGGTTCGATTCCGGGCGCCGGCGAGATAGTTTCAACAGAGTTTCTTTCGCCCTGATGCACCTGTTACCTACCAGTAAAATAGGTACCTGGGAGTTAGTCAGCTGTCACGGACTGCTTCCTGGGGTATGTGTGGTGTGGAGGGGATGGGATATAGTAGTTAGTAACAGTTGATAGACAGTTGAAAGGCGGGCCGAAAGAGCAGAGTTCAACCCCTGCAAGCACAACTAGGTGAGTACGCGCACACACGCGCGCGCGACGCATGGGAAGGCGCGCGCACACAGTTGTTCCAGCCACCGGACTTGCTTTACAGCAACAACGACGTAAACAACAAAAATAAAATGTCTATCAGTCCCCGAGGGACCCCGGGTGAGGGACTCCAGCCCTCCCAACTACACTCCCTCCCCCAAGCCGGTCGGCCGAGCGGACAGCACGCTGGACTTCATTCTTTGGGGCACACGTGAGGAACACAAATGCGAACAAGCCTGAATGGTCCCCAGGACAATATGCAACTGAAAACTCACACCCCAGAAGTGACTCGAACCCATACTCCCAGAAGCAAATGGTCCTGGGGACCATTCAGGCTTGTTCGCATTTGTGTTCCTCACGTGTGCCCCAAAGAATGAGGTGATTTGGTAAAATGCTATGCCCAAGATTACTATCCGAGTGCCGGCGGTGGGGTGGTTCAAATAGCCTCGGCTATCACCTCATTTTGTCCGGTAGTGATGGTCAAGTGGATTAAGGCGTCTTGTACATACCAGTTGCGTTGCTTCTGGGAGTATGGGTTCGAGTCACTTCTGGGGTGTGAGTTTTCAGTTATATATATATATATATATATATATATATATATATATATATATATATATATATATATATATATATATATATATATATATATATATATATATATGGAATAGGGTAGTCTGTGCATATATATATATATATATATGTATATATATATATATATATATATATATATATATATATATATATATATATATATATGTCGTACCTAGTAGCCAGAACGCACTTCTCAGCCTACTATACATGGCCCGATTTGCCTAATAAGCCAAGTTTTCCTGCATATATTTTTTCTAATTTTTTTCTTATGAAATGATAAAGCTACTCATTTCATTATGTATGAGGTCAATTTTTTTGTATTGGAGTTAAAATTAACGTAGATATATGACCAAACCTAACCAACCCTACCTAACCTAACCTATCTTTATAGGCTAGGTTAGGTTAGGTAGCCGAAAAAGTTAGGTTAGGTTAGGTAGGTTAGGTAGTCGAAAAACAATTATTTCATGAAAACTTGGCACATTAGGCAAATTGGGCCTTGCATAGTAGGCTGAGAAGTGCGTTCTGGCTACTAGGTACGACATATATATACACACACACACGCACATTTGTCAGGTGTAGTGGGCAAGCGATTTGGGCAGTGACGTCATTGTTGGCGTGGTCGCGTTCCGGTCTTGCTTCACTGTGATGGTTGGTAGAGTGAATAGTCTCGTCGATTATTCGTTAAGCGCTTCAAGAACTTGAAGCGCTTCTTGGGTTTTGTCTAATATGAATGTGTTTTAATTCAATGTCTCTTGTTTGAGTGACGTCATGGGCTTCTCTCATCAGGGAGAAGTGCCAGTAGCACAGGCACTCAGTATAGTGTGGAGGAGGAGCTTGGACAAGGGGGAGATACCAGATGCACTTATATCAGCAGATATAGCTCCTCTACACAAGGAAGGGGGCAAAGCATTGGCAAAGAATTACAGGCCAGTTACACTGACGCCACACAGAGGTATTTGAGAGAGTGGTCAGGAGCCCAATGACCTTCACAACCCAGGCCAACATGGATTTAGAGCGGGAAGATCATGCCTCTCACAGCTACTTGATCACTTCGACAAAATCACGGAGGCATAAGAAGAAAAACAGAATGCAGATGTGGTATACAAGGACTTTACAATGGCATTTGATAAATACGAACATACCTGGCGATGGAGTGATAGCCCACAAAATGAGGTGAATAGGAATAACAGATAAATTTGGACGATGGATATTAAATTTTATGTTAAAACAGAACGCAAAGAATAACAATTAATCAAATCAAATAGAGTCCAAGCAGAGTGAAAAGTCCCTGAAGACACAGACCTTGCACTACTGTTTCCCAATATTCTCATATCAAATATAACAAATATACAACTTACAGCTTCGTATTATCTTTTGCAGGCGACACAAAAATAAAAAAATCAGCATGACAATTACTGCTGTTGAAGACATTGAAAAACTATAAATAGATATTAATAAAGTTTTTGACTAGGCAGTAGAAAATATGATGTTTAACAGTGATAAATTCCGGGTACTCAGGTACGGCAAAAATGAGGACCTTAAACATAATACAGAGTACAAAACACAATCAAATGTACCCATAGTTGGAAAGCAACATGTAAAGGATTTGGGAATAATGATGTCTGTATGTTTAGGGAGCATAACCAAGCATATATAACATCACCAAGAAAAATGATAGGATGAATTACGAGAACCTTCAAATCCAGGGATCCCATCCCAATGCTCTTACTCTTCAAATCACTTGTGTTGTCCCGTCTTGAGTACTGCTCAGTACTCCCTTCCCCCTTTCAGAGCAGGAGAGATTGCTGGAATAGAGGGAATACAGAGAACATATACGGCACGCATAGACGAAATAAAGCACCTAAATTATTGGAATCATCTCAAAGTTCATTAAACACACACAATCAGAGAACTCTGTATAAACATCAGAGGTCCGCGGTTGTTCAACATCCTCCCAGCGAGTATAACAAATATTGCCGGAACAACCGTGGACATCTTCAAGAGAAAACTGGATAGTTTTCTTCAATTAGTGCCGGACCAACCGGGCTGTGGTGGGTATGTGGGCCTGCGGGCCGTTTCTAGCAACAGCCTGGTGGACTAAGATCTCACAAGTGAAGCCTGGCCTCGGGCCGGGCATGGGGGAGTAGAACAACTCCCAGAACCCCATCCTGATAATGTCTTCTTGAAGGGAAGGAATGGAGCCGCCGACCCATCTCTTACCACCCCTTCCAGAAGGAAGGGGATGGAGTCGCCGCCTCCTATCCCATCCTTCCTAAGGCGTGTACTCTAGAAACAGTGACCCCCCAATCTTACGACCATGGTGTATAACGCCTGTAATACTTATACACACTATCTTCCAAGGAATCCTCAACCTAACGGATTATATATATATATATATATATATATATATATATATATTTGATATATATATATATTTGATATATATATTTACTTGCGTGAATTTTTGTTGCAATACACTGTAATATAGATCGTACCTTGCAAGGTGTACGTCCCGGTGCTCCTCTGAGCCACCTTACCTGCAACAACAATTGACACCGTCAATATAAACTCCTCGCTCGTACACAACTCAAAATTATCTTCAAATTAAATGAGAACAAATAATGTTTAAAATCCATTAACAAATTCCGAACATACCTGGATAGCTAAGATTAATTTAACATGTAGTGATAAATAATATAAATAATTATATTTATATTTTAATAATTTAATTGTATTTATATTTAAACATTTTAATTGTATTTATATTCAAATAATTAAATTTCAATAATTTTAATAATTAAATAATTAATCAATAAATGCCCAACCTACCTCTGGGAGTTTGTAAAATCTGTTGATGTAGACTTGACTAAATGTAAACTCTGTCAGCAGAACTATTCGCATACTTTGCCTCATTATATAATGGAATGGAGAAAAAATCACGGAATTCAGAGAACACCATCAATGGTGTCCAAGAAATGTACAAGTACTTCATTCATAATGATGTGCTGCCAGGAATGTTAGCCAAGTATCCAAACTTTGCTTACTGTAGGTGCAGCCTGCACGTGACCGTAGGTGCAGCCTGCACGTGACCGTAGGTGCAGCCTGCACGTGACCGTAGGTGCAGCCTGCACATGACTGTAGGTGCAGCCTGCACATGACTGTAGGTGCAGCCTGCACATGACTGTAGGTGCAGCCTGCACATGACTGTAGGTACAGCCTGCACGTGACTGTAGGTGCAGCCTGCACGTGACTGTAGGTGCAGCCTGCACATGACTGTAGGTGCAGCCTGCACGTGACTGTAGGTGCAGCCTGCACGTGACTGTAGGTGCAGCCTGCACGTGACTGTAGGTACAGCCTGCACATTACTGTAGGTGCAGCCTGCACATGACTTTAGGTGCAGCCTGCACCCGACTGTAGGTGCAGCCTGCACATGACTGTAGGTGCAGCCTGCACATGGCTGTAGGTGCAGCCTGCACATGGCTGTAGGTGCAGCCTGCACGTGACTGTAAAGCTGCCGCCCAGTTGGGTGGTGTGGAGCAAGACTAGTAACTGTGAGACTCACCATAGATGTAAAGTACCTTGTATAGTGACTATTGTGAGCCTCTTGCTGAATCACTTGTGATAGAAAAGATTATTGATGTGTGTATTTGTGTAGATGATTGTTGTATGTATGTATGTATGCATGTATGTATGTATGTATGTATGTATGTATGTATGTATGTATGTATGTATGTATGTATGTATAATTGTGTAAATAGCGTCAAAAGATTGTTATTTGCTTAGCTGAATGAACTCTGGGGTTCAGTTCCTGAACCCATTATGTGCCTCTAACTCTTTCCACCACCTCCCACTGTACGGGTATGGGGTGCATAATAAAGAAAGAAATTGAATTGACTACAAAATATAATGTACAGTACTAAGAATCAAAGGGGCTCATATTCACGTTTTCTATGCGTCAAGTCGCTTGGTTGGGTAGTCTTCGTGTATATTATTTTGTTTTTTGATTGTTGCTGCCGGAGGCTGCTAGTTTATTGTGCACCCCATACTCATCCTGCGAGCGGTAGCGCAAAAAGCATTACAGAGGGCACAAAAGGTCTTTATCAGACCTCATCTTAGATTATTACATAAACAATTTCATCTATCCTTCACACCTTATAGTTACATATCAGCTGGTTACAGAGAAAGTGCTATTTCAAGAGCTATATATTTACAGTAAGTCTTTACACATTAATGGTAGGTTTTATCTCTAATACATAATAGTTTGACCAATGGAGATATTACAGTCATAGGGGAGCTGCTGTTTATTATTAGTCCTCACAATACTTTGTTCCTCAATCTCATGTCATTTATCTACTGGGAGCGAAATACGGATACAGTGCAAGGATTTCAGGTATTTTATCCTTAGTGATAAGATAGGTTGCCATATCATACAGCGTGAACTTAGATTTATCTCTAAATGGCTCAATTTTACTACAATCCAAGATATAGTGTTCGAGTGTGTGTCCCTGCCTATGTCCACACACTTTACACTTTACTTCATCTAGATCCCTATACAAGCCGAACTGCCAGAGATACTTGTAGCCAAGTCTTATACGAGCTGTGACTACATCTGTTAGTCTACTGACTTTGTTACTTGTCCCATACACATGTTTTACTTCACGCATTTCATTGTGATGAACAATGGACCTGCTAGTTCCAGTTTGCACTGTTCTACTTTCTTCAAATCCATCCAGGAGTTCTTGTCTAATGACACTTTTAAGGGACGTATTTGACAACTCAAGATTCCATTCAATACTGTCTTTATTTACTGCAGCCTTAGCAAGGGCGTCAACTTTGTCATGTTCCTGCATGCCAATGTGAGAAGGAATCCACAACATTTTTATATTTACCCTCTTGCTAAGTATTCTTATATATCTACGTCTAGCTTCCAAGACAAGCACGTTATTACTTGATTGCAAACTGTTTATTGCTCGTGGTGAGGAAAGGGAGTCGGAAATAATTAAGCTGTCTATTTCAGTGTTGTCAATAATTTCAGGTGCTACCAGTATTGCTACCAACTCGGCTTGCATTGTGGACGCCCAGTTACTAATTCGGATATTTCTTTGAATTGTGCTGCCATCTGGCTGATGAGCAATAACAGCACTTCCTGCCCTCCCTGTAGCTGTGTTGAGTGATCAGTCAGTGTATATGGTGTGTTATGTTGTTTTCAATTTGTATAGTGAGTGTGTGTTCTATGGTGCTTAATTTAGCAGCAAGCTGAGCATGAGGGTTGTTTGTGATTAGTTTCTTGGTGGGGTATGCAGGGGTCAGGATGTCAAAAGGTACTATCTGCCAGGGTGGAAGGAAGTGCTGTACTCTTTCATCTGTATATACATCGTGCAGTCCCATCATTTTAATATGAGTAGCTGTTCTTTGAATCCATTTAGACTCGCTGGTTCCATTTCGTATGTGTTCTAACAGTGAAACTGGCAATGTTGTTTTTGTTATCACGCAGAAACTTTAGTCCCATTATAAGATTGATTTCAAATATTCTATTTCGAATGCTAAGTATATTTAATTCTTTCCGCATGTTGAGAACTTTAGTAGTTATAGGACAGCCAAGTATAATTCTGAGTGCTTCATTTCGTGTATATTAGAACACCATTGAGCCAGAGAGCGAGAGAGAGCGAGAGAGAGCCAGAGAGCGAGAGAGAGCCAGAGAGTGAGAAAGAGCCAGAGAGTGAGAAAGAGCGAGAGGGGATGCTCTCACAATAACAGCCGTCGCAGGAGTAACTGTAGTAATTTAAACGTGTGTCTTGGTGGGTCGGGTGGTGTACTGGCCGCCAGTGGGCCCCAGCACCGCCTCCACCGGCACCTACCCTCATATCCCGTGTGTACGAAGAGACCGCCATTACGGCAGATGACCCGATGATTCTGCGTTCACACCGCTGTAGGTCTCTCAATTCTCGTTAGACTTGATTATTAGCGAGAGAAGAGATGGGTGGAGCCGAGCAAGTGGAGGAGGGGGAGGTAGAGGAGAATGGTGGATAGTTGCAGGATCGGAGGAAAGGACAGGAAGGAAGGGGGGGAGATAGGGGGCGAGGAGGGATAGTGAACGGGGAAGGTGTACATTAAATAAAGGGATGAAATGAGAGCAGGACAGATAGTAAGGGCGACATGGGAAAGGAGGAAGGGAGAGAGGGGTATACTGATGTAGGGTAGAAACAATGGATGAAGGGGGATAGTAAATTAGGAGAGGAAAGGAAGGGAGAGGATAGTAAACGAGAACAAGGGAAGTGAGGAACAAGAGGGGGAGGAGGAGGAGGGGGGGGGGGCCATTACGCGGTAGAAAGGAGAGATAATAAAGACAGAACTGGTATAGACGGCGATGATAAAGTGCACGGTACTGGGTGTTGAGCACACCTGAAGGCCTGCTCCTGACCCTCCCACACCTGAAGGCCTGCTCCTGACCCCTACACCTGAAGCCCTGCTCCTGACCCCACACACCTGAAGCCCTGCTCCTGACCCCACACACCTGAAGGCCTGCTCCTGACCCCCACACACTTGAAGGCCTGCTCCTGACCCCCCGCACACCTGAAGGCCTGCTCCTGAGCCCCCCACACACCTGAAGGCCTGCTCCTGGCCCTCCCACACCTGAAGGCCTGCTCCTGACCCTCCCACACCTGAAGGCCTGCTCCTGACCCTCCCATACCTGAAGGCCTGCTCCTGACCCTCCCACACCTGAAGGCCTGCTCCTGACCCTCCCACACCTGAAGGCCTGCTCCTGACCCTCCCACACCTGAGGGCCTGCTCCTGACCCTCCCACACCTGAAGGCCTGCTCCTGACCCTCCCACACCTGAAGGCCTGCTCCTGACCCTCCCACACCTGAAGGCCTGCTCCTGACCCCCACACACCTGAAGGCCTGCGCCTGACCCCCACACACCTGAAGGCCTGCGCCTGACCCCCACACATGAAGGCCTGGTACTGACAACACCACACATGAAGGAATGCTCCTGACCTCTACACCTGAAGGCCTGCTCCTGACCCACACACCTGAAGGCCTGCTCCTGACCCCTACACCTGAAGGACTGCTCCTGACCCCCACACACCTGAAGGCCTGCTCCTGACCCCCACACCTGAAGGCCTGCTCTTGACCCCCCACACACCTGAAGGCCTGCTCCTGACCCCCACACACCTGAAGGCCTGCTCCTGACCCCCACACACCTGAAGGCCTGCTCCTGACCCCCACACCTGAAGGCCAGCTCCTGACCCCTACACCTGAAGGACTGCTCCTGACCCCAACACACCTGAAGGCCTGCTCCTGACCCCCTCCACACCTGAAGGACTGCTCCTGACCCCCCAACCTGAAGGCCTGCTCCTGACCCCTACACCTGAAGGATTGCTCCTGACCCCCCCACACCTGAAGGCCTGGTACTGACCCCCCACACATGAAGACCTGGTACTGACCCCCACACATGAAGGCCTGGTACTGACCCCCACACATGAAGGCCTGGTACTGACCCCCACACATGAAGGCCTGGTACTAACCCCCACACCTGAAGGCCTGGTACTGACCCCCACACCTGAAGGACTGGTACTGACCCCCACACCTGAAGGCCTGGTACTGACCCCCACACCTGAAGGCCTGGTACTGACCCCCCACACATGAAGACCTGGTACTGACCCCCACACATGAAGGCCTGGTACTGACCCCCACACATGAAGGCCTGGTACTGACCCCCACACATGAAGGCCTGGTACTGACCCCCACACATGAAGGCCTGGTACTGACCCCCACACCTGAAGGCCTGGTACTGACCCCCACACCTGAAGGCCTGGTACTGACCCCCACACCTGAAGGCCTGGTACTGACCCCCACACCTGAAGGCCTGGTACTGACCCCCACACCTGAAGGCCTGGTACTGACCCCCACACCTGAAGGCCTGGTACTGACCCCCACACCTGAAGGCCTGGTACTGACCCCCACACCTGAAGGCCTGGTACTGACCCCCACACCTGAAGGCCTGGTACTGACCCCCACACCTGAAGGCCTGGTACTGACCCCCACACCTGAAGGACGAGGAGGGTGGAGGGGGGGGGGCGTGAAGAGCAGGGTGGAGGGGGGGGGGTCGTGAAGAGCAGGGTGGGGGGAGAGGGGCGTGAAGAGCAGGGTTGGGGGAGAGGGGCGTGAAGAGCAGGGTTGGGGGAGAGGGGCGTGAAGAGCAGGGTTGGGGGAGAGGGGCGTGAAGAGCAGGGTTGGGGGGAGGGGGGCGTGAAGAGCAGGGTTGGGGGGAGGGGGGCGTGAAGAGCAGGGTTGGGGGAGAGGGGCGTGAAGAGCAGGGGTGGGGGAGAGGGGCGTGA
>NC_091158.1:5371289-5381289 GCF_040958095.1 Procambarus clarkii
CTCGTCGGCGCCCGGGATCGAACCCGGGACCACAGGATCACAAGTCCAGCGTGCTGTCCGCTCGGTCGACCGGCTCCCCTTAATTAAGATGACTTAAGAACAAACGTCTAGCACCGTAACAACCAGAGTATTAGCCTCTCATACATGCGTTAAAGCAAAATATTATCCGGTCTAAGGACTGGTTTACCAATCAGGATCTTCACTACTGGAAATCTGCCGTAACCAGAGGCGCTACATACCGCAGTCCACCATAACAGTACTCGGCCCTCTGTGTGAGCCACAGTTACCCACAACCAGCATGAAGGACTGCCAGGGGGAATATCTTATATACGTTACGATGTATAGCGTTATACAATGAGGTGGCTTTTAGGGTTAATCCGAGTTTATATGTATTCATTTGGGCAAACACGAAGGCGCTTGGCACCGCTCCTACGTGACATCAGTCGGAGGTGATGTGCAGGTCACTTGGAACCCTACAGCCAATGGGAGAGGACTTGTGATGCCACACGTCAGAAAGTTTGCATGTGATTGGGCAGGGAATCTAACTTCATTGTCATGACGTAGACTAAATGCCTGATCTATGCTCTGCGCTAGTTGAAGTCTTGGTATATTTGATGGCCAGGAAGCAGGATCAAGGTATAGTTATCAACACGGTCAATCTCGACAGAGGAATAAATACCAGAGGACTCACTCTTAATCAGTATGTGTCGATGTTAAGAAGATTTTTATCCCAGACCAAAGTCGAAAGTGTATTCAGCCGTGGGAAGATTTCCTGCCTGTGTGACACTGGTCGACGTGTCACACCTCGATAACCTGTTTTCTGCTCGTCTTGGAATTCAGCAACAATTCATGTTCTGTCTGGAGCAGCAATGTGGATAATTTTTGACACTACATTCTTCGTGCCAGGCACCGTGCCGTGTGAGTACCTGGACATGTGACACTACGCATTGTTTAAGAGAAAACCTGCCATTTGTGCTAATCAACGTTTGTGAAAAAGTTCTATTGCGACGTAGATCTTCGTCTCGACAAAGGACGGGGTGGAACTGGACGTGCAATACTCACAGAACAGGCATAACCTCAACATTACAAGAAACATTTACACAAGTCACGAGGTAGTACATGCTGAAGCTGTATACTCCAGCATTGGTTTGACGTATGTGGTATACAAGGCTCTGAATGATTCCTTACACAAGTTTCTAAAGGCCATTCTTATGTTGGCCAACCTGGTATATGCCGTTGAAGCCCACAAGAGTGTCCTCTTGTGGGCTTCAGGGGACAGGTCTGGCAAGATATTAATCCCCAGGTCACTCTTTTTGATTCTTGAAGAATTTCATCTCCCAAATGGTACCTTGTATCTGGTCTCCTCCTCCCTACACATATCTTCATTACTTTGCATTTGCTCGATATAAACTCCAAGAACCATTTGTTGGACCATTCGTTAAGTTTGTCCAGGTCATCTTGAAGTCTCATGCTGTCCTCCCCTAGGTTAATCCTCCTCATAATTTTAGCATCTTCAGCAAACATTTAAGAGGAAGGAGTCTATACCCTCCGGGAGATCATTTACGTCTATCAGAAAGAACATAGGTCCGAGTACAGGGCCCTGCGGGACTCCGCTGGTGACCACGCAATCTGAGGTCTCACCCCTCACTGTTACTCTCTGCTTCCTATTGCTTAGGTACTCCCTTATTCACTGGCGCATCCTACCAGTTACTCTTGCCTGATTCTTCAACTTAGTACCTAATAAGACGCTGTATGGTGTATGTGTCAAAGGCCTTCCGACAGTCCAAGGAAATGCAGTCTGCCCCACTCTTCTCTGTCTTGCTTAACCTTTGTCACCTGATGTGTGAGTGTGAGTGTGTGTACGTACTCACCTAATTGTGCTTGCGGGAGTTGAGCGTTGTCTCTTTGGTCCCGCCTCTCAACTGTCAATCAACTGGTGTACAGATTCCTGAGCCTACTGGGTTCTGTCATATCTACATTTGAAATTGTGTATGGAGTCAGCCTCCACCACATTACTGCCTAGTACATTCCATTTATTAACTACTCTGACATTGAAAACATTCTTTCTAACGTCTCTGTGGCTCATCTGGGTACTCAGCTTCCACCTGTGTTCCCTTGTTCGTGTCCCACCCGTGCTGAAGAGTTTGTCTTTGTCCACCCTGTCAATTCCCCTGAGAATTTTGTAGGTGTTTATAATGTCTACCCTTACTCTTCTGTTTTCCAGGGACGTGAGGTTCAGCTCCTTTAGCCTTTCCTCGTAGCCCATACCTCTCAGTTCCAGGACGAGCCTGGTGGCATACCGCTGAATCTTCTCTAACTTTGTCTTGTGTTTAACTAGGTATGAACTCCAGGCTGGAGCTGCATATTCCAGGATTGATCTGACATAAGTGGTATACAGGTCCTGAACGATTCCTTACATAAGCTTCTAAAGGCAGTTCTTATGTTGGCCAGTCTAACATATGCCGCTGATGATATCTTTTTGATGTGGGCCTCTGGGGACAGGTTCGGTGCAATAACGACCCCCAGATCTTTCTCTCTATTTGACTCTTGCAGGATTTCACCTCCCTGATAGTACCTTGTGTTCAGCGTTCTGCTCCCTTCGCCTAATTTCATTACCTTGCACTTTCCTGAGTTGAACTTTAGCAGCCATTTTCTAGACCATTCCTCCAGTTTGTTCAGGTCATCCTGTAGTCTCTGTCTATCTTCATCCGTCTTTATCCATCCATTTGTGTGAGAGAGAGAGTGTGAGTGTATGTGTGTGTGTGTGTGTTTACTAGTTGTGTTTTTTGCGGGGGGTTGAGCTTTGCTCTTTCGGCCCGCCTCTCAACTGTCAATCAACTGTTTACTAACTATTTTTTTTCCCACACCACGCACACACACCCCAGGAAGCAGCCCGTGACAGCTGACTAACTCCCAGGTACCTATTTACTGCTAGGTAACAGGGGCACTTAGGGTGAAAGAAACTTTTGCCCATTTGTTTCTGCCTCGTGCGGGAATCGAACCCGCGCCACAGAATTACGAGTCCTGCGCGCTATCCACCAGGCTACGAGGCCCCCATTTGTGTGTGTGTGTGTGTGTGTGTGTGTGTGTGTGTGTGTGTGTGTGTGTGTGTGTGTGTGTGTGTGTGTGCGTGTGTGTGTGTGCGTGCGTGCGTGTGCGTGCGCGCGAGAGAGAGTGTGTGCGCGCGCGCGTGCGCGAGAGAAAGTGTGTGTGCGTGAGTGTGTGTACTCATCTATTTGTACTCGCCTATTTGTGCTTGCGGGGGTTGAGCTTTGGCTCTTTGGTCCCGCCTCTCGACTGTCAATCAACTGGTGTACAGATTCCTGAGCCTACTGGGCTCTGTCATATCTACATATGAAACTGTGTATGGAGTCAGCCTCCACCACATCACTGCTTAATGCATTCCATCCGTTAACTACTCTGACACTGAAAAAGTTCCTTCTAACGTCCCTGTGGTTCATGTGGGTACTCAGTTTCCACCTGTGTCCCCTTGTTCGCGTACCACCAGTGTTGAATAGTTCATCCTTGTTAACCCGGTCGATTCCTCTGAGGATTTTGTAGGTTGTGATCATGTCTCCCCTTACTCTTCTGTCTTCCAGTGTCGTAAGGTGCATTTCCCGCAGCCTTTCCTCGTAACTCATGCCTTTTAGTTCTGGGACTAGTCTAGTGGCATACCTTTGGACTTTTTCCAGCTTCGTCTTGTGCTTGACAAGGCACGGGCTCCATGCTGGGGCCGCGTACTCCAAGATTGTCTTACGTATGTGGTGTACAAGATTCTGAATGATTCCTTACACAGGTTCCTGAACGCTGTTCTGATGTTAGCCAGCCTCGCATATACCGCAGACGTTATTCTTTTTATGTGGGCTTCAGGAGACAGGTTTGGTGTGATATCAACTCCTAGATCTTTCTCTCTGTCCGTTTCATTAAGCACTTCATCTTCTATTCTGTATCTTGTGTCAGGCCTCCTGTTTCCACTGCCAAGTTTCATTACTTTGCATTTACTCGGGTTGAACTTCAACAGCCATTTGTTGGACCATTCACTCAGTCAGTCTAGGTCATCTTGTAGCCTCCTACCATCATCCTGTTTCAATTCTCCTCATAATTTTTGCATCATCAGCAAACATTGAGAGAAACGAGTCTATACCCTCTGGGAGATCATTTACATATATCAGAAACAGTATAGGTCTAATGACTGACCCCTGCGGGACTCCACTTGTAACGTCTTGCCAATCTGAGACTTTACCCCTCACACTGACTTGTTGTCTTCTGTTGCCTAGGTATTCCTTTATCCAATGGAGTACCTTCCCTTTCACTCCAGCCTGCATCTCCAGCTTTTTTACTAGCCTCTTGTGTGGTACTGTATCAAAGGCTTTCTGACAATCCAAAAATATGCAGTCTGCCCACCCTTCTCTTTCTTGCCTGGTCGTAGAATTCAAGTAACCCTGTGAGGCAGGACTTGCCATCCCTGAACCCATGTTGATGCTGTGTTACAAAGTTCTTTCTCTCCAGATGTTCCACTAGCTTTCTTCGCACAATCTTCTCCATCAGCTTGCATGGTATGCAGGTTAGGGACACTGGCCTGTAATTCAGTGCCTCCTGTCTGTCCCCTTTCTTGTTTATCGGGACTACGTTAGCTGCTTTCCACATTTCTGGCAGTTCCCCTGTTGCCAGTGATTTGTTATACACTATGGAGAGTGGTAGGCACAGTTCTCCTGCTCCTTCCTTTAGAACCCATGGGGAGATTCCATCTAGGCCTATAGCCTTTGTCACATCAAACTCTAGTAAACACTTCCTTACTTCCCCGCTGGTAATCTCAAACTCTTCCAGTGGTTCCTGGTTAACTATTCCCTCTCTTATCTCTGGAATTTCTACTTGCTCTAAGGTGAAGACCTTCTGGAATTTCTTATTCAGTTCCTCACACACTTCCTTGTCGTTTGTAGTGAATCCTTCTGCCCCTATCCTTAATTTCATAACCTGTTCCTTTACTGTTGTTTTTCGCCTGATGTGGCTATGTAGCAATTTAGGCTGAGTCTTTGCCTTGCTTCCGATGTGATTCTCGTATTGTCTTTCTGCTTCTCTTCTCATCCTGACATATTCATTCCTGGCATTCTGGTATCTTTCTCTGCTCTCCAGTGTCCTGAGAGAGAGAGAGAGAGAGAGAGAGAGAGAGAGAGAGAGAGAGAGAGAGAGAGAGAGAGAGAGAGACAGAGAGAGGGGGGGGGGAGGCATAACTGGGCACCCTTGACTAAGATCCACAAAAACCTGTGGTCCCCAGGCAGCAGAGTCCGACAACCAGGCATACAGAGGACCCATCAACATCTCAACATTCCAAACAGCGCCAACACCTAAAACCCACAATCACACACCTGGCCAACACCACGAGACATTCCAGTAACTCACCCTAACCAATCTATGTGGAAGCCCGAATAACAGCCCTTGCACCCCCCTTCCCATCCTGGGCCCCACACCCGGCAATCACAGGCTCACGCCGTTGTTGACATAACCCAAGAAATATAAAGTATCATCCTCTGGAGGAAAAAAGGTTCATGGGCAGCGGGATGTGTTGGGATTACGAGCCGGGTGAATATGTGAGGACAGAGAAGGTGAGGGAGGCACGCACTGTGGTCCTCCTCCTCCCACAATGACGCTCTCGCGAATGTTTAATGCACGTGACATTCAGGGTTCTGCAAATATATTTTTGCCACTGAGAAATACATGACGATAACACCCCCCACGAGGTCATATGTTGGTCTCCGAGCCATCAGGTGTGGTGGCACTCAATACCAGGTGTGTATGTGACAGGCTGCCATGTTTGCGATACATTATACACCTGGAGATACATACACAATAAGACTACCGCCACCTTTCTCAGACATTCCCCGTCAGCCTTACTACGCGCGCCACCTGTACGTCCTCTATCTGTACTTGATATATTATCCTGGGTTTCCATGCTGGAGTATCTGTGACAACGGATAAAGATCTGATTTACTACAGAGAATATGGTTCCCGCACTCCGTGTTCACTAGAGCTGGACGGTAGAGCGACGGTCTCGCTTCATGCAGGTCGGCGTTCAGTCCCCGACCGTCCAAGTGGTTGGGCACCATTCCTTCCCCCCGTCCCGTCCCATCACAAATCCTTATCCGCACTCCTTCCCAGTGCTATATAGTCGTAATGGCTTGGCGCTTTCCCTTCACAATTCCCTCCCTCACCCTTTGTTCACGAGAAAACATTTTAACGAACCCACTGTTCACCAGAGGCCATAACAAAACCGTTATGTTCTGAAAAAACTGGCCCTCTTCACGGTGACAATCTTGAAACTGCCGTTGACAAACTGAATGACATCGTTGCATTCCTGAATGAGCCGTCAATGTCACTCCCTGACACTGACACCACCACAAACATACAAGTATACAAGAGTGACGACCCACTGCCAATACACCATCACTGGCCGGTGTCTCAGCTGGGGGAGAAAGGATGTTTACATGCTTGTAGCGGGCAATCCCTTCGATTGGTAGAGCGATGGTCTTGCTTCTTTAGGGTTAGGCTTTGGAACCCCGATGGTCCACCCCTTATTTTGTCCTTATATTGCTTCCAGGTGCTATATTGTCGGACCACAACCCGTCCTCAGACCAAGTCCATTCCATCCAGCGGTCGACCCCAAAGACGCATTCATCAATTTTAACATGCTGGTCATTCACAGTAGGAATTTCCTCAAATATAAATATTGTTATATACTAGTATATTGTGCATATTTAGACATTGGTTTGGTTAGGTGTTTAGGTTCTGTTGGCGATTATTTGTATTTGTACTACGTGCCGCTGGATGGAATGGACTTGGTCTGCGGACGGGTGGCATACAGGGCTATAGCTCTCTCATTATAATTGAGTATCCACCAGACTACTAGTCCATATCCGAGAAGGGAGAGACAGAAACCAGTTGTGCAGGTTTGGAAGGAAATGCTGTTAAAGATGTCCTTATTGATTTTGGCCATACACAAATCACAATAATTGACTTCCTGTACCTCAGTAGAGAGTGTGTACTCACCTAGTTGTACTCACCTAGTTGTGCTTGCGGGGGTTGAGCTCTGGCTCTTTGGTCCCGCCTCTCAACCGTCATTCAACAGGTGTACAGATTCCTGAGCCTATCGGGCTCTATCATATCTACACTTGAAACTGTGTATGGAGTCAGCCTCCACCACATCACTGCCTAATGCATTCCATTTGTCAACCACTCTGACACTAAAAAAGTTCTTTCTAATATCTCTGTGGCTCATTTGGGCACTCAGTTTCCACCTGTGTCCCCTTGTGCGTGTTCCCCTTGTGTTAAATAGACTGTCTTTATCTACCCTATCAATTCCCTTCAGAATCTTGAATGTGGTGATCATGTCCCCCCTAACTCTTCTGTCTTCCAGCGAAGTGAGGTTTAATTCCCGTAGTCTCTCCTCGTAGCTCATACCTCTCAGCTCGGGTACTAGTCTGGTGGCAAACCTTTGAACCTTTTCCAGTTTAGTCTTATCCTTGACTAGATATGGACTCCATGCTGGGGCTGCATACTCCAGGATTGGCCTGACATATGTGGTATACAAAGTTCTGAATGATTCTTTACACAAGTTTCTGAATGCCGTTCGTATGTTGGCCAGCCTGGCATATGCCGCTGATGTTATCCGCTTGATATGTTCTGCAGGAGACAGGTCTGGCGTGATATCAACCCCCAAGTCTTTCCTTCTCTGACTCCTGAAGAATTTCCTCTCCCAGATGATACCTTGTATCTGGCCTCCTGCTCCCTACACCTATCTTCATTACATTACATTTGGTTGGGTTAAACTCAACCATTTGTTCGACCATTCCTTGGTACAGTGTGGTGTGTGTACACCACACTGTATTGCTATTGAGGCGTTGTACTAATGGAAGTAATAACACCGAGCTAAACTGCTCGGTGAGTTATTTAAAGAACAGGAAACCTTGTATATCTTGCTCAGCACGACCTGTGGCACTGGTGTGTGTGTGTGTGTGTCGCAGGTGTCCCCCAGGGGTCAGTGTTAGAACCTGTTCTCTTCGTGATTTATATGCACAATGTGTACTTGTGCCGACGGTGGAGAAAACTGTTCTTGATGCTGACGACACAAGGCTACATATGGCGGGAAGACACTTACTCATTTATGAGTTTATTTAATTATATACGAGGGTACCACCTCTGGTTGTGTCTGTAGGGAGCCTTAGCCTCCAAGACTATATATGCAGCAGCCGTGGGAGCCTGGTCGGGCTCCCACGTATTGTCTCCTACCACACGCTTGTATGTGGGTTATTTTATTTAAACTTAGTAAAAAAAAGATACACAGACTTGGTTACAAAGTAAAAAGTTAATTATCATAGATTGTCGAGTTCCTCCAGCTCCTCAGATGGCGGGCAGGAACCCTGAATGCAGTGTGCATTTACTCTCTGTATCGCCACGCTTAGGCGGTGGAGAAGGAAGCTGGAAGCTTCAGGGTCTCTTGTTGTTTAAATTAGTCTTGAACCCATTCTTTAAAAAAAAAAAAACTAGTGGCGCTCTTACCCCAGGCGCCGAGTGTCTCGGAAGCAATGGGGACAAAATTTTAGTGGTGATTTCTCTGTACTTACGGGACCTGGCAGATTCCCGGATGTGCAAAAATGACGTCAATGTTGGTGTTAGCCAGAGTTGATGTAGCTAGAAATAGCTAGGCGAACAATGTCGCCTCGCAGCACAAAAATATATTTAAAAATATATTTAAATTTTTATATTTAAAAAGGAAATTTATTATATATATATATATATATATATATATATATATATATTAGTATATTTTGGTAGCAGTCTTTCCTGTAGACATATATTATTAAATATGACCGAAAAAGTAAGATTAATAATTCTAACACGAATTTTCTCAATATTTCTTATGTTTCTTTTCACTGTTGATGGTAATTGAAAAATCAATTCTCCAAAATTCATTTTTATTTCTAGTCTGACGCGACACTTAAACGCGTTTCGTAATAACTTATTACATTTTCAAAGACTTTTAGTTTACACACAAACAACTATAACCTGCAAACACTAAACAGAGTTCTTACAATGCTATGATTTAAACAGCTTTCATTTTATTTTATGCCCGCATTTTGGGTGAGGTGATATGTTACAACAGTTTTGGATGAGTTGAACAAAACTTTTGTGAACGAAACTGAACACCAAGAAATCCGGACTCCACCTGCCAAAGATTATTGGGGAATATATACCTGGATACGCGTATGGAAATGTCAAGACACATAAGCCTGGAAACCCACTTCGGCCAATCATCAGCCAGATACCCACACCCACGTACAGACTGGCGAAACGACTCAACGGCCTGCTGACTCCTTATGTCCCTTGCACCTTCAGCCTAAAGTCTCCAAAGGAATTTGTTGACTTACTGCGGGGAACACGGGCCGCAGGGATAAGAGCCTCGTTGGACGTAGAATCACTGTTTACCAACGTACCTGTGGATGAAACAATCGGGATGATAGCGGACAGAGTGTATCGTGATCCGGCCTGTACTCCTCTTGACATACCAGAAAACATTCTAAGGAAACTACTCCAAGCTTGTACTAAAGAGGCACCCTTCTTGAGCCCAGATGGCCACATGTATAAGCAAGTAGATGGGGTCGCCATGTGTTCTCCCCTAGGTGTCCTGTTTGCGAACTTCTACATGGGTACCATCGAGCAAAAGGTCTTAGTCGACATGAACTTGAAACCGGCCATATACTGCAGGTATGTTGACGACATTTGTACACAGGTACCTGATGTCAGACATCTGCAGGAGCTGAAGGAGGCACTTGAGCAGAATTTTGTGTTGCGTTTCACTTACGAGATGGAGAAGGATGGGAAGCTGCCCTTTCTAGATGTAACAGTCATGGAAAGGAGCGGAGGTTTCCACACTGCAGTCTACTCTACCCATTATGTGCTTCTGTAACCCTTTCCACTACTGCCCACAAGATGGGTATGGGGTGCA
>NC_091158.1:5387068-5412068 GCF_040958095.1 Procambarus clarkii
ACCACACACACACACACACACACACACACACACACACACACACACACACACACACACACACACACACATACAGAAACTTGTGTCAGGAATAACTCAGAACTTTGTATACCAAATGTCAGACCAATCCTGGAGTATGCGGCTCCAGCATGGAGTCCATATCTAGTCAAGGATAACACTAAACTAGAAAAGGTTCAACGGTTTGCCACCAGACTAGTTCTCGACCTGAGGGGTATGAGCTACGAGGAGAGACTACGGGAATTAAACCTCACGTCGCTGGAAGACAGAAGAGTTAGAGGGGACATGATCACCACACTCGAGATTCTCAAAGGAATTGATAGGGTAGATAAAGACAGGCTATTTAACACAAGGGGCACACGCACTAGGGGACACAGGTGGAAACTGAGTGCCCAAATGAACCACAGAGATATTAGAAAGAACTTTTTTAGTGTCAGAGTGGTTGACAAATGGAATGCATTAGGAAGTGATGTGGTGGAGGCTGACTCCATACACAGTTTCAAGTGTAGATATGATAGAGCCCAATAGGCTCAGGAACCTGTACACCTGTTGATTGACGGTTGAGAGGCAGGACCAAAGAGCCAGAGCTCAACCCCCGCAAACACAACTAAGTACAACTAGGTAAGTACACACTTGCCTCTTGGAACACAGCAAGGGAAGTAACCTTGAAGATCAGTTGGTATGATGGAAGTGTGTCGGCCCGAGTGTCAGCCCGAGTGTCGGCCCGAGTGTAGGCCCGAGGGCAGGCCCGAGTCTAGGCCCGAGTGTAGGCCCGAGGGCAGGCCCGAGGGCAGGCCCGAGTGTAGGCCCGAGGGCAGGCCCGAGTGTAGGCCCGAGTGTAGGCCCGAGTGTAGGCCCGAGGGCTGGCCCGAGGGCAGGCCCGAGGGCAGGCCCGAGGGCAGGCCCGAGTGTAGGCCCGAGGGCAGGCCCGAGGGCAGGCCCGAGTGTAGGCCCGAGTGTAGGCCCGAGTGTAGGCCCGAGATCAGCTACAGCAATAACAACACTCTCAAGAGCTACTGAGGGAGCCGAGCCGTTGCATCCATAACGGCTCTGAATAACAACTGGCTGAACACTTGTCTTTAGTTGAGTAAGCATTAACCACAGGGCTCCATCACTGATCTGAGGCATTAACCACAGGGCTCCATCACTGATCTGAGGCATTAACCACAGGGCTCCATCACTGATCTGAGGCATTAACCACAAGGCTCCATCACTGATCTGAGGCATTAACCACAGGGCTCCATCACTGATCTGAGGCATTAACCACAGGGCTCCATCACTGACCTGAGGCATTAACCACAGGGCTCCATCACTGATCTGAGGCATTAACCACAGGGCTCCATCACTGACCTGAGGCATTAACCACAGGGCTCCATCACTGACCTGAGGCATTAACCACAGGGCTCCATCACTGACATGAGGCATTAACCACAGGGCTCCATCACTGATCTGAGGCATTAACCACAGGGCTCCATCACTGATCTGAGGCATTAACCACAGGGCTCCATCACTGACCTGAGGCATTAACCACAGGGCTCCATCACTGACCTGAGGCATTAACCACAGGGCTCCATCACTGACATGAGGCATTAACCACAGGGCTCCATCACTGATCTGAGGCATTAACCACAGGGCTCCATCACTGACCTGAGTAAGCATTAACCACAGGGCTCCATCACTGACCTGAGTAAGCATTAACCACAGGGGCTCCATCACTGACCTGAGGCACTAACCACAGGGCTCCATCACTGACCTGAGGCATTAACCACAGGGCTCCATCACTGACCTGAGGCATTAACCACATGGCTCCATCACTGATCTGAGGCATTAACCACAGGGCTCCATCACTGACCTGAGGCATTAACCACAGGGCTCCATCACTGACCTGAGGCATTAACCACAGGGGCTCCATCACTGACCTAAGGCATTAACCACAGGGGCTCCATCAATGACCTGAGTAAGCATTAACCACAGGGGCTCCATCACTGACCTGAGTAAGCATTAACCACAGGGGCTCCATCACTGACCTGAGTAAGCATTAACCACAGGGGCTCCATCACTGACCTGAGTAAGCATTAACCACAGGGGCTCCATCACTGACCTGAGTAAGCATTAACCACAGGGCTCCATCACTGACCTGAGTAAGCATTAACCACAGGGCTCCATCACTGACCTGAGTAAGCATTAACCACAGGGCTCCATCACTGACCTGAGTAAGCATTAACCACAGGGCTCCATCACTGACCTGAGTAAGCATTAACCACAGGGCTCCATCACTGACCTGAGTAAGCATTAACCACAGGGCTCCATCACTGACCTGAGTAAGCATTAACCACAGGGCTCCATCACTGACCTGAGTAAGCATTAACCACAGGGCTCCATCACTGACCTGAGTAAGCATTAACCACAGGGCTCCATCACTGACCTGAGGCATTAACCACAGGGCTCCATCACTGACCTGAGTAAGCATTAACCACAGGGCTCCATCACTGACCTGAGGCATTAACCACAGGGGCTCCATCACTGACCTGAGGCATTAACCACAGGGCTCCATCACTGACCTGGGGCATTAACCACAGGGCTCCATCACTGACCTGAGGCATTAACCACAGGGCTCCATCACTGACCTGAGGCATTAACCACAGGGCTCCATCTCTGACCTGAGTAAGCATTAACCACAGGGCTCCATCACTGACCTGAGGCATTAACCACAGGGCTCCATCACTGACCTGAGGCATTAACCACAGGGCTCCATCACTGACCTGAGACATTAACCACAGGGGCTCCATCACTGACCTGAGGCATTAACCTCAGGGCTCCATCACTAACCTGAGGCATTAACCACAGGGCTCCATCACTGACCTGAGGCATTAACCATTTGACTACAGGGGCACATGTTGGTCCGTCCATAGTGGACGAAGAGCGGTGGTTCGATCCCGGGCGCCGGAGAGAAACAATGGGCAGAGGTTCTTTCACCCTGATACCTAGCAGTAAATAGGTACCTGGGAGTTAGTCAGCTGTCACGGGCTGCTTCCTGGGGGTGGAGGTCTGGTCGAGGACCGGGCCGCGGGGACACTAAGCTCCGAAATCATCTCAAGATAACCTCAGGAATCTCCCTAGACACAACTATTGTAGACCAGGAGGATTTTTGTGACTTAGGTCAGGACTCTACACCGCCAGGGACGCCGAGGTGGTCTAGACACGTCACACCAGCTGCAGTACAAGGAGCAACATTATCCTCAGAAACATGCAGCACACAACCATTGACAACCAGTGAGCACAGGAGCAGTGACAACCAGTGAGCACAGGAGCAGTGACAACCAGTGAGCACAGGAGCAGTGACAACCAGTGAGCACAGGAGCAGTGACAACCAGTGAGCACAGGAGCAGTGACAACCAGTGAGCACAGGAGCAGTGACAACCAGTGAGCACAGGAGCAGTGACAACCAGTGAGCACAGGAGCAGTGACAACCAGTGAGCACAGGAGCAGTGACAACCAGTGAGCACAGGAGCAGTGACAACCAGTGACAACAGAACTAGTGATGACCAGTGACAACAGAACTAGTGATAACCAGTGACAACAGAACTAGTGATAACCAGTGACAACAGAACTAGTGATGACCAGTGACAACAGAACTAGTGATAACCAGTGACAACAGAACTAGTGATAACCAGTGACAACAGAACTAGTGATAACCAGTGACAACAGAACTAGTGATAACCAGTGACAACAGAACTAGTGATGACCAGTGACAACAGAACTAGTGATAACCAGTGACAACAGAACTAGTGATAACCAGTGACAACAGAACTAGTGATGACCAGTGACAACAGAACTAGTGATAACCAGTGACAACAGAACTAGTGATAACCAGTGAGAAGACGAAGAGAAGCTGGAGCTTCAACGACGTAAGAGACCAGACAGCACCAGGAGCCAGCACCTCAGCACCAGGAGCCAGCACCTCAGCACCAGGAGCCAGCACCTCAGCACCAGGAGCCAGCACCTCAGCACCAGGAGCCAGCACCTCAGCACCAGGAGCCAGCACTTCAGCACCAGGAGCCAGCACCTCAGCACCAGGAGCCAGCACCTCAGCACCAGGAGCCAGCACCTCAGCACCAGGAGCCAGCACCTCAGCACCAGGAGCCAGCACCTCAGCACCAGGAGCCAGCACCTCAGCACCAGGAGCCAGCACCTCAGCACCAGGAGCCAGCACCTCAGCACCAGGAGCCAGCACCTCAGCACCAGGAGCCAGCACCTCAGCACCAGGAGCCAGCACCTCAGCACCAGGAGCCAGCACCTCAGCACCAGGAGCCAGCACCTCAGCACCAGGAGCCAGCACCTCAGCACCAGGAGCCAGCACCTCAGCACCAGGAGCCAGCACCTCAGCACCAGGAGCCAGCACCTCAGCACCAGGAGCCAGCACCTCAGCACCAGGAGCCAGCACCTCAGCACCAGGAGCCAGCACCTCAGCACCAGGAGCCAGCACCTCAGCACCAGGAGCCAGCACCTCAGCACCAGACAGCACCAGGAGCCAGCACCTCAGCACCAGACAGCACCAGGAGCCAGCACCTCAGCACCAGGAGCCAGCACCTCAGCACCAGACAGCACCAGGAGCCAGCACCTCAGCACCAGGAGCCAGCACCTCAGCACCAGGAGCCAGCACCTCAGCACCAGGAGCCAGCACCTCAGCACCAGGAGCCAGCACCTCAGCACCAGGAGCCAGCACCTCACCAGCAGGAGCCAGCACCTCAGCACCAGGAGCCAGCACCTCAGCACCAGGAGCCAGCACCTCACCAGCAGGAGCCAGCACCTCAGCACCAGGAGCCAGCACCTCAGCACCAGGAGCCAGCACCTCAGCACCAGGAGCCAGCACCTCAGCACCAGGAGCCAGCACCTCAGCACCAGGAGCCAGCACCTCAGCACCAGGAGCCAGCACCTCAGCACCAGGAGCCAGCACCTCAGCACCAGGAGCCAGCACCTCAGCACCAGGAGCCAGCACCTCAGCACCAGACAGGACCAGGAGCCAGCACCTCAGCACCAGGAGCCAGCACCTCAGCACCAGACAGCACCAGGAGCCAGCACCTCAGCACCAGGAGCCAGCACCTCAGCACCAGGAGCCAGCACCTCAGCACCAGGAGCCAGCACCTCAGCACCAGGAGCCAGCACCTCAGCACTAGGAGCCAGCACCTCAGCACTAGGAGCCAGCACCTCAGCACTAGGAGCCAGCACCTCAGCACCAGGAGCCAGCACCTCAGCACCAGGAGCCAGCACCTCAGCACCAGGAGCCAGCACCTCAGCACCAGACAGGACCAGGAGCCAGCACCTCAGCACCAGGAGCCAGCACCTCAGCACCAGACAGCACCAGGAGCCAGCACCTCAGCACCAGGAGCCAGCACCTCAGCACCAGGAGCCAGCACCTCAGCACCAGGAGCCAGCACCTCAGCACCAGGAGCCAGCACCTCAGCACTAGGAGCCAGCACCTCAGCACTAGGAGCCAGCACCTCAGCACTAGGAGCCAGCACCTCAGCACCAGGAGCCAGCACCTCAGCACCAGGAGCCAGCACCTCAGCACCAGGAGCCAGCACCTCACCAGCAGGAGCCAGCACCTCAGCACCAGGAGCCAGCACCTCAGCACCAGGAGCCAGCACCTCAGCACCAGGAGCCAGCACCTCAGCACCAGGAGCCAGCACCTCAGCACCAGGAGCCAGCACCTCAGCACCAGGAGCCAGCACCTCAGCACCAGGAGCCAGCACTTCAGCACCAGGAGCCAGCACCTCAGCACCAGGAGCCAGAACCTCAGCACCAGACAGCAGCAGGAGCCAGCACCTCAGCACCAGGAGCCAGCACCTCAGCACCAGGAGCCAGCACTTCAGCACCAGGAGCCAGCACCTCAGCACCAGGAGCCAGCACCTCAGCACAAGACAGCACCAGGAGCCAGCACCTCAGCACCAGGAGCCAGCACCTCAGCACCAGGAGCCAGCACCTCAGCACCAGACAGCACCAGGAGCCAGCACCTCAGCACCAGGAGCCAGCACCTCAGCACCAGACAGCACCAGGAGCCAGCACCTCAGCACCAGGAGCCAGCACCTCACCAGCAGGAGCCAGCACCTCAGCACCAGGAGCCAGCACCTCAGCAGCAGGAGCCAGCACCTCAGCACCAGGAGCCTGCACCTCAGCACCAGGAGCCAGCACCTCAGCACCAGGAGCCAGCACCTCAGCACCAGGAGCCAGCACCTCAGCACCAGGAGCCAGCACCTCAGCACCAGGAGCCAGCACCTCAGCACCAGGAGCCAGCACCTCAGCACCAGGAGCCAGAACCTCAGCACCAGACAGCAGCAGGAGCCAGCACCTCAGCACCAGGAGCCAGCACCTCAGCACCAGGAGCCAGCACCTCAGCACCAGACAGCACCAGGAGCCAGCACCTCAGCACCAGGAGCCAGAACCTCAGCACCAGACAGCACCAGGAGCCAGCACCAGGAGCCAGCACCAGGAGCCAGCACCAGGAGCCAGCACCAGGAGCCAGCACCTCAGCACCAGGAGCCAGCACCAGGAGCCAGCACCTCAGCACCAGGAGCCAGCACCTCAGCACCAGGAGCCAGCACCTCAGCACCAGGAGCCAGCACCTCAGCACCAGGAGCCAGCACCTCAGCACCAGGAGCCAGCACCTCAGCACCAGGAGCCAGCACCTCAGCACTAGGAGCCAGCACCAGGAGCCAGCACCTCAGCACCAGGAGCCAGCACCTCAGCACCAGGAGCCAGCACCTCAGCACCAGGAGCCAGCACCTCAGCACCAGGAGCCAGCACCTCAGCACCAGGAGCCAGAACCTCAGCACCAGACAGCACCAGGAGCCAGCACCTCAGCACCAGGAGCCAGCACCTCAGCACCAGGAGCCAGCACCTCAGCACCAGGAGCCAGCACCTCAGCACCAGGAGCCAGCACCTCAGCACCAGGAGCCAGCACCTCAGCACCAGGAGCCAGCACCTCAGCACCAGGAGCCAGCACCTCAGCACCAGGAGCCAGCACCTCAGCACCAGGAGCCAGCACCTCAGCACCAGGAGCCAGCACCTCAGCACCAGGAGCCAGCACCTCGGCACCAGACAGCACCAGGAGCCAGCACCTCAGCACCAGACAGCACCAGGAGCCAGCACCTCAGCACCAGGAGCCAGCACCTCAGCACCAGACAGCACCAGGAGCCAGCACCTCAGCACCAGAAGCCAGCACCTCAGCACCAGACAGCACCAGGAGCCAGCACCTCAGCACCAGGAGCCAGCACCTCAGCACCAGACAGCACCAGGAGCCAGCACCTCAGCACCAGAAGCCAGCACCTCAGCACCAGACAGCACCAGGAGCCAGCACCTCAGCACCAGGAGCCAGCACCTCAGCACCAGGAGCCAGCACCTCAGCACCAGGAGCCAGCACCTCAGCACCAGGAGCCAGCACCTCAGCACCAGGAGCCAGCACCTCGGCACCAGGAGTCAGCACCAGGAGCCAGCACCTCGGCACCAGACAGCACCAGGAGCCAGCACCTCAGCACCAGGAGCCAGCACCTCGGCACCAGGAGCCAGCACCTCAGCACCAGGAGCCAGCACCTCGGCACCAGACAGCACCAGGAGCCAGCACCTCAGCACCAGACAGCACCAGGAGCCAGCACCTCAGCACCAGACAGCACCAGGAGCCAGCACATCAGCACCAGGAGCCAGCACCTCAGCACCAGGAGCCAGCACCTCAGCACCAGACAGGACCAGGAGCCAGCACCTCAGCACCAGGAGCCAGCACCTCAGCACCAGACAGGACCAGGAGCCAGCACCTCAGCACCAGACAGCACCAGGAGCCAGCACATCAGCACCAGGAGCCAGCACCTCAGCACCAGACAGGACCAGGAGCCAGCACCTCAGCACCAGGAGCCAGCACCTCAGCACCAGACAGGACCAGGAGCCAGCACCTCAGTGTAACACTGTAAAAGTGTTTGGTTTAGGTTAATACATACATAGAGTACATGAGTCACAGACAAGGATCGGAGAGGCGCCAGTTGTCTGCCTGAGATCTCACACCTCAAAGCGTTAATGACCCCAAGTGACCTGAGGTCAGATCATGAGAATTTCACCTTGCTTCCGCTAAGCTTATAATTGTAGTCTGGTAGCCTTCAAACATGCCGACGTTTAAGGAGTGGCTTGGTAGTGCCGGAGGCTATCTACTTGTGGGCGGAGTTAGCTACTAGGTTCCCCAATATAAACTCGGAGAGCTATCCAGCATGAGGGATTAACAGACAGAACGGCAGTCAGGATTGCAGAAGAGACGGCCTAGCAGGAAGGCTGTCGGCCGGCAGGGCGGGAGTCTCTGTCAACTACAGACCCCCCCCCCTCTATCCAGCTATAGGCAGAGACACTTGGTGAGTGAACAGTAAGGTGACTTGTCGTGTTTTACAAGTGTTGTGTGATGATCAGGGGCAGTCAAGTTGTAGGGTTCTCGAATTCTTGGATGATGACTCACTTTGCATATTAAACTGGAACATTTTAATTGAATTGCTAAATTATGATACTTCATGTGAAATATAATTATGAATTTATTATTTAAATTGTGTTTAACTTTGTTCCCTAGAGCTTTGAGTTGAGGATTTGAGAAAGCCTCTGTGGTTACTGGGTTCATGATATAAATGAGTGCATGTTTGGAGTTGATACATGGTACAGAGGGAACATACTAATAATGAACTCATGATAACATCCTTTGAGAATTTTGTGATACAGGCAAGTTCCATTCCTTGTCTTGTATGTAATGATCATGAATGGATGGTGGCAGCATTTCGTCTTCTACTATCTACTCTTCTACTTCTACTATCTACTCTTCTCCTACCTATCTACACCTCTCCCTCCACCCCTCTCTAAACTCTCACTTTCAACTAATGACCCTCCTCGCCCCTCCCACCTCTCTGCCTCTCACCCCAAACCCTCACTAATTACTTCACATTTCATTTCTTTCCTCTCGTTTTCTCTTATACGTTTGTGGCAATGATTCTGTATTCTAGAGTTCTCTCTAGAGTTTCGGGTAACTGATCCAGTTACGACGCCTTGTAGTCTTAGCACCTAGGTAGTCAAATACCTAGGTTACAAGGTGTTGAACGAGAGAGGTTGGCTTAGGAACTCTGGGAGTGCTCTAGAATAGTTAGCTAACTGGGGACGGGATAACGGACTAGAGAGAGCTGTTTCCCCCGGCCTCGTTAGTTAACTGGGGGGTGGAATAATGGACAAGATAGAGCTATTTCCCCCACCCCCCGTTACAATGATGGCAGCGGTGTTGAACAATGTTGTAGGTAGTTGGTGTTCTTTTAACATTGTTCAGTCCCACGTGTCTTTTTGCCGCTCAGGCGCTATCAGGGAGATCTTGACAGGTGTTTTACTTTCGCGATTTAGCGAGTTTTTTTCAGGCTAGGAGATAGTGATTCTCTAGTGTTGTGGTTTAGTGATTTTGTGAGTTTTGTGGTGTTCAGGGAATGTTCACCAGAACTTGCGTGTGTAGTGATTAATGTTAGTGATAAGATTTGGTGATTTTGGAACTTAGCGGTTGGTGGGTAGTGGAGGTCACCTGAGTGTGACAGGTGACCTCGCATGTCCCACGGGGACACCCAGCCACCGCTGGTCTCCAGGTCAGTGGGGAGTGGCAGGTGTAGTTTTTAAGTAGTGGTTCTGCTCAGATTATTGCGATCGACTGTTTTACTCCATTTGAACGCAATAACCCGAGGTGTACTGGTATTGTACAGCATGCTAGTGTGGACTAGTGTGTCAGTTGACTCACGTCTAGGGACGCCTGGCGTTTGAAGTCTGGTCACAGGGGTGACAACAGTTTGGAGTTGTTGACCGGCGGAGATGCTAGGGAAACACTCTGGGTCACGTAGGTGGCTGTAGGTTAAGGGTGGGAGTAACGGATAATTATGTACTTAAGATTAGGAAAGGTACAGTTAAGTTAGGCTAGTGTTTTGTCTATTAGTGCTGATTTTTTTTGTGACAAGTTAAAGGTAGTGATGACCTTATTCTCTCTTCTCTAACTTTCCTCTGTTACTGTCTTATGTTCCACCAAGTCAGTATCATTCAGTGTTAATTGGATTATTTAAAAAAAATTTAAGTGTAGTTGTTGCCAGGAGGAGAGCTTATAATTGGACTGTGTGAACCCTATACAAACTACAGGGTCACACAACAGCATGGAACACGGGTATTGTCGCCTTTATATTCAATTCACAGGTGGGAGCCAGAGGAGAGGCGCGACGCATATACAGAAGAGGGAGACGGCTGCTGTGTACCACACTCAGGGGCGTTTATCACCACCACCACGACCAGCCCACTACCTGGAGGTCATGGCTCCACCACCATCACCACCCCAGGGGACCCCAAGATGCAGCCCTCTCGGTCGGTCAACATTGGTCTACCCAGTGGACCCCAGGACGGACGGACCCCAGTGGACCCCAAGACTAACGGACCCCCAGTGGACCCCAGGTCGTTCTGCAGACGACCCCAGACGACCCAGTAAAGATGGAAGAGGAGCAACAACGACTCCAGTCTGTCCCACCAACATCGGTCTACCCAGGACGGACCCCAATGTACCCCAGGTCGCTTGTCAAAGACCCATGGGAGGAGGAAGAGAAGAAAGAAGAGAGAAGAAGGAAGAGAGAAGAAAGAAGAAAGAAGAAAGAAGAAAGAAGAAGAACATAAGACAAGCTGAGTGAGACACGATGCCTCGTGTCCCTTGCTGGTGTCAGCATCATTGCATGGAGCGTAATTGCAAGACAGGATCGTTTGCCTTAACTGGCCGCCCCTCCTGCAAGCAGGTAGCTCTGTTGAGTGATTCTTCCTGTGTCATGCGGACTTGATGTGGCTGTCAGAAGTAGCTCTCTGAAGGAGGCGTGCTGGAGCAACAGGGAGGAAGAAGAGTAGGATGGGATTTCTACTGTTGGCAACTATATGAAGGTCTCGAAACTTGTAGTCCCTATAGCTGTGAAGAACCCCAATATACGTCTCTCATGGTGACTGACGTAGGGCCAATTACAGATCAGCTGGGACAACCGAATTCCACGGTCCTGTGCGCAGTTCAAGTAGTAACGGCTTTCGGGTTGACCAAGGGTTGTTGTGCGTTAACGACGGAGAAGCGACGGAGGCAGTTGTGTTGAAGAAATGTGGTACAGGATTATCTACAAGACCAAGCAGTGACGTCGCCCAGCCAGAGACAATGGACGTCTGTCTACATATTTCATTTTTTAGAGTAGGATGATGTATATTTGTTTAGCTAGGATGTATTCTTTTCGTTAATAAAGTTGTCGCACACAGCTAGCTTGCTTTAGCAGTGTTGCAAAAACTTTATTTTCGGGGAGAAGGGGAGATGTAACACTGTAAAAGTGTTTGGTTTAGGTTAATACATACATAGAGTACATGAGTCACAGACAAGGATCGGAGAGGCGCCAGTTGTCTGCCTGAGATCTCACACCTCAAAGCGTTAATGACCCCAAGTGACCTGAGGTCAGATCATGAGAATTTCACCTTGCTTCCGCTAAGCTTATAATTGTAGTCTGGTAGCCTTCAAACATGCCGACGTTTAAGGAGTGGCTTGGTAGTGCCGGAGGCTATCTACTTGTGGGCGGAGTTAGCTACTAGGTTCCCCAATATAAACTCGGAGAGCTATCCAGCATGAGGGATTAACAGACAGAACGGCAGTCAGGATTGCAGAAGAGACGGCCTAGCAGGAAGGCTGTCGGCCGGCAGGGCGGGAGTCTCTGTCAACTACAGACCCCCCCCCCCCTCTATCCAGCTATAGGCAGAGACACTTGGTGAGTGAACAGTAAGGTGACTTGTCGTGTTTTACAAGTGTTGTGTGATGATCAGGGGCAGTCAAGTTGTAGGGTTCTCGAATTCTTGGATGATGACTCACTTTGCATATTAAACTGGAACATTTTAATTGAATTGCTAAATTATGATACTTCATG
This sequence comes from Procambarus clarkii, assembly GCF_040958095.1. Lineage (NCBI taxonomy): Eukaryota > Metazoa > Arthropoda > Malacostraca > Decapoda > Cambaridae > Procambarus > Procambarus clarkii. The sequence goes on from NC_091158.1 coordinate 5,399,050, forward strand.
TGAAATATAATTATGAATTTATTATTTAAATTGTGTTTAACTTTGTTCCCTAGAGCTTTGAGTTGAGGATTTGAGAAAGCCTCTGTGGTTACTGGGTTCATGATATAAATGAGTGCATGATTGGAGTTGATACATGGTACAGAGGGAACATACTAATAATGAACTCATGATAACATCCTTTGAGAATTTTGTGATACAGGCAAGTTCCATTCCTTGTCTTGTATGTAATGATCATGAATGGATGGTGGCAGCATTTCGTCTTCTACTATCTACTCTTCTACGTCTACTTTCTACTCTTCTATTTCTACTATTCTACTTCTACCTATCTACACCTCTCCCTCCACCCCTCTCTAAACTCTCACTTTCAACTAATGACCCTCCTCGCTCCTCCGACCTCCCTACCTCTCACCCCAAACCCTCACTAATTACTTCACTATTCATTTCTTTCCTTTCGTTTTCTCTTTTACGTTTGTGGCAATGATTCTGTATTCTAGAGTTCTCTCTAGAGTTTCGGGTAACTGATCAAGTGACGGCGCCTTGTAGTCTTAGCACCTAGGTAGTCAAATACCTAGGTTACAAGGTGTTGAACGAGAGAGGTTGCCTTAGGAACTCTGGAGGTGCTCTAGAATAGTTAGCTAACTGAGGACGGGATAACGGACTAGAGAGAGCTGTTTCCCCCGGCCTCGTTAGTTAACTGGGGGGTGGAATAATGGACAAGATAGAGCTATTTCCCCCACCCCCCGTTACATCAGCACCAGGAGCCAGCACCTCAGCACCAGGAGCCAGCACCTCAGCACCAGGAGCCAGCACCAGGAGCCAGCACCTCAGCACCAGGAGCCAGCACCTCAGCACTAGGAGCCAGCACCTCAGCACCAGGAGCCAGCACCTCAGCACCAGGAGCCAGCACCAGGAGCCAGCACCTCAGCACCAGGAGCCAGCACCTCAGCACCAGGAGCCAGCACCAGGAGCCAGCACCTCAGCACCAGGAGCCAGCACCTCAGCACCAGGAGCCAGCACCTCAGCACCAGGAGCCAGCACCTCAGCACCAGGAGCCAGCACCTCAGCACTAGGAGCCAGCACCTCAGCACCAGGAGCCAGCACCTCAGCACCAGGAGCCAGCACCTCAGCACCAGGAGCCAGCACCTCAGCACCAGGAGCCAGCACCTCAGCACCAGGAGCCAGCACCTCAGCACCAGGAGCCAGCACCTCAGCACCAGGAGCCAGCACCTCAGCACCAGGAGCCAGCACCTCAGCACCAGGAGCCAGCACCTCAGCACCAGGAGCCAGCACCTCAGCACCAGGAGCCAGCACCTCAGCACCAGGAGCCAGCACCTCGGCACCAGACAGCACCAGGAGCCAGCACCTCAGCACCAGACAGCACCAGGAGCCAGCACCTCAGCACCAGCACCTCAGCACCAGGAGCCAGCACCTCAGCACCAGGAGCCAGCACCAGGAGCCAGCACCTCAGCACCAGGAGCCAGCACCAGGAGCCAGCACCTCAGCACCAGGAGCCAGCACCTCGGCACCAGGAGCCAGCACCTCAGCACCAGACAGCACCAGGAGCCAGCACCTCAGCACCAGGAGCCAGCACCTCGGCACCAGACAGCACCAGGAGCCAGCACCTCAGCACCAGGAGCCAGCACCTCGGCACCAGACAGCACCAGGAGCCAGCACCTCAGCACCAGGAGCCAGCACCTCAGCACCAGGAGCCAGCACCTCGGCACCAGACAGCACCAGGAGCCAGCACCTCAGCACCAGGAGCCAGCACCTCGGCACCAGACAGCACCAGGAGCCAGCACCTCAGCACCAGGAGCCAGCACCTCGGCACCAGACAGCACCAGGAGCCAGCACCTCAGCACCAGAAGCCAGCACCTCGGCACCAGACAGCACCAGGAGCCAGCACCTCAGCACCAGACAGCACCAGGAGCCAGCACCTCAGCACCAGCACCTCAGCTCTAGGAGCCAGCACCTCAGCACCAGGAGCCAGCACCAGGAGCCAGCACCTCAGCACCAGGAGCCAGCACCAGGAGCCAGCACCAGGAGCCAGCACCTCAGCACCAGGAGCCAGCACCAGGAGCCAGCACCAGGAGCCAGCACCTCAGCACCAGGAGCCAGCACCTCAGCACCAGGAGCCAGCACCTCAGCACCAGGAGCCAGCACCAGGAGCCAGCACCTCAGCACCAGGAGCCAGCACCTCAGCACCAGGAGCCAGCACCTCAGCACCAGGAGCCAGCACCTCAGCACCAACCAGCCACAAGTCACCAGGTAACCACACTACACAAGGACAGGATGTGATCTTCAAATATTTATGACGTCGTAAAGTACAATAATTAACTCCAAACTCGACTCCAGCATCAATGGCGCCTGACTCACCCGGTCTGGAGTCACTCGCTCGATTAAAAACATCACCCCTTTTCTTATATACTTTTGTGTGTCCCCGAGACGCAGAAAGTTAGACACTGGCTATAGAGCCAAGCCAATGTCATTGTGACAGTGATAGAGCTGGAGCATCAAGCCCTATCTCAATGCCTTGAGATCCAGGGCAATTACCCTACTTAAGGGATCTATACATGTGTCTATGGGAAGTAAGGGAAGGTAGAGGCGAGAGTGGTTAAGTGCACTGTTTCCAGCGCTTAACACTAAGCTTATCTGCCACTAAGCTTATCTCACACGATGGGGAAGGTTAGGTTTGGACGTGTATGCTCCGCCTAGTAGCCTCGTGGGAGCCTATATTTCCTATCCCGAGGGTGGAGCTCGTGGTCGAGTCTGGCCTTGACGCTGTGGCAGGAGGTGGCTTCCTCAGCTTCTTCCTTCTGTTCATCTCCCTTTGTCTCTTTGTTTTATTACTCATTGGCGTGTGGAGCTTCCACAGATCTGGAGTGTGGGAAGGAAGGGGTGGTGTGGGGTGGGGAGGAAGGTGTGGGTGTGGGGTGGGGAGGAAGGGGTGGTGTGGGGTGGGGAGGAAGGGGTGGGTGTGGGGTGGGAAGGAAGGGGTGGTGTGGGGTGGGGAGGAAGGGGTGAGTGTGGGGTGGGGAGGAAGGTGTGGGTGTGGGGTGGGGAGGAAGGTGTGAGTGTGGGGTGGGGAGGAAGGTGTGGGTGTGGGGTGGGGAGGAAGGTGTGGGTGTGGGGTGGGGAGGAAGGGGTGGGTGTGGGGTGGGGAGGAAGGGGTGGGTGTGGGGTGGGGAGGAAGGTGTGGGTGTGGGGTGGGGAGGAAGGGGTGGGTGTGGGGTGGGGAGGAAGGTGTGAGTGTGGGGTGGGGAGGAAGGTGTGGGTGTGGGGTGGGGAGGAAGGTGTGGGTGTGGGGTGGGGAGGAAGGGGTGGGTGTGGGGTGGGGAGGAAGGGGTGGGTGTGGGGTGGGGAGGAAGGGGTGGGTGTGGGGTGGGGAGGAAGGGGTGGGTGTGGGGTGGGGAGGAAGGGGTGGGTGTGGGGTGGGGAGGAAGGGGTGGGTGTGGGGTGGGGAGGAAGGTGTGGGTGTGGGGTGGGGAGGAAGGTGTGGGTGTGGGGTGGGGAAGAAGGGGTGGGTGTGGGGTGGGGAGGAAGGTGTGGGTGTGGGGTGGGGAGGAAGGTGTGGGTGTGGGGTGGGGAGGAAGGTGTGGGTGTGGGGTGGGGAGGAAGGTGTGGGTGTGGGGTGGGGAGGAAGGTGTGGGTGTGGGGTGGGGAGGAAGGTGTGGGTGTGGGGTGGGGAGGAAGGTGTGGGTGTGGGGTGGGGAGGAAGGTGTGAGTGTGGGGTGGGGAGGAAGGTGTGAGTGTGGGGTGGGGAGGAAGGTGTGGGTGTGGGGTGGGGAGGAAGGGGTGGGTGTGGGGTGGGGAGGAAGGGGTGGGTGTGGGGTGGGGAGGAAGGGGTGGGTGTGGGGTGGGGAGGAAGGGGTGGGTGTGGGGTGGGGAGGAAGGGGTGGGTGTGGGGTGGGGAGGAAGGGGTGAGTGTGGGGTGGGGGGGAAGGGGTGGTGTGGGGTGGGGGGGAAGGTGTGGGTGTGGGGTGGGGAGGAAGGGGTGGGTGTGGGGTGGGGAGGAAGGGGTGGGTGTGGGGTGGGGAGGAAGGGGTGGGTGTGGGGTGGGGAGGAAGGGGTGGGTGTGGGGTGGGGAGGAAGGGGTGGGTGTGGGGTGGGGAGGAAGGGGTGGGTGTGGGGTGGGGAGGAAGGGGTGAGTGTGGGGTGGGGAGGAAGGGGTGGGTGTGGGGTGGGGAGGAAGGGGTGAGTGTGGGGTGGGGAGGAAGGGGTGGGTGTGGGGTGGGGAGGAAGGTGTGGGTGTGGGGTGGGGAGGAAGGGGTGGGTGTGGGGTGGGGAGGAAGGTGTGGGTGTGGGGTGGGGAGGAAGGGGTGGGTGTGGGGTGGGGAGGAAGGGGTGGGTGTGGGGTGGGGAGGAAGGGGTGGGTGTGGGGTGGGGAGGAAGGGGTGGGTGTGGGGTGGGGAGGAAGGGGTGAGTGTGGGGTGGGGAGGAAGGGGTGGGTGTGGGGTGGGGAGGAAGGGGTGGTGTGGGGTGGGGAGGAAGGGGTGGTGTGGGGTGGGGAGGAAGGGGTGAGTGTGGGGTGGGGAGGAAGGGGTGGTGTGGGGTGGGGAGGAAGGGGTGAGTGTGGGGTGGGGAGGAAGGGGTGAGTGTGGGGTGGGGAGGAAGGGGTGGTGTGGGGTGGGGAGGAAGGGGTGGTGTGGGGTGGGGAGGAAGGGGTGAGTGTGGGGTGGGGAGGAAGGGGTGAGTGTGGGGTGGGGAGGAAGGGGTGGTGTGGGGTGGGGGGGAAGGGGTGAGTGTGGGGTGGGGAGGAAGGGGTGGTGTGGGGTGGGGAGGAAGGGGTGGTGTGGGGTGGGGAGGAAGGGGTGGTGTGGGGTGGGGAGGAAGGGGTGGTGTGGGGTGGGGGGGAAGGGGTGAGTGTGGGGTGGGGAGGAAGGGGTGGTGTGGGGTGGGAAGGAAGGGGTGGGTGTGGGGTGGGGAGGAAGGGGTGAGTGTGGGGTGGGGAGGAAGGGGTGAGTGTGGGGTGGGGAGGAAGGGGTGGTGTGGGGTGGGGAGGAAGGGGTGGTGTGGGGTGGGGGGGAAGGGGTGAGTGTGGGGTGGGGAGGAAGGGGTGGTGTGGGGTGGGGAGGAAGGAGTGGTGTGGGGTGGGGAGGAAGGGGTGGTGTGGGGTGGGGAGGAAGGGGTGGTGTGGGGTGGGGAGGAAGGGGTGGTGTGGGGTGGGGAGGAAGGGGTGGTGTGGGGTGGGGGGGAAGGGGTGAGTGTGGGGTGGGGGGGAAGGGGTGAGTGTGGGGTGGGGAGGAAGGGGTGGTGTGGGGTGGGGAGGAAGGGGTGGTGTGGGGTGGGGGGGAAGGGGTGAGTGTGGGGTGGGGAGGAAGGGGTGAGTGTGGGGTGGGGAGGAAGGGGCGAGTGTGGGGTGGGGAGGAAGGGGTGGGTGTGGGGTGGGGAGGAAGTGGGTGAGTGTGGGGTGGGGAGGAAGGGGTGAGTGTGGGGTGGGGAGGAAGGGGTGAGTGTGGGGTGGGGAGGAAGGGGTGAGTGTGGGGTGGGGAGGAAGGGGTGAGTGTGGGGTGGGGAGGAAGGGGTGAGTGTGGGGTGGGGAGGAAGGGGGTGAGTGTGGGGTGGAGGGGAAGGGGTGAGTGTGGGGTGGGGAGGAAGGGGTGGTGTGGGGTGGGGAGGAAGGGGTGGTGTGGGGTGGGGAGGAAGGGGCGAGTGTGGGGTGGGGAGGAAGGGGTGGGTGTGGGGTGGGGAGGAAGGGGTGGGTGTGGGGTGGGGAGGAAGGGGTGGGTGTGGGGTGGGGAGGAAGGGGGTGAGTGTGGGGTGGGGAGGAAGGGGGTGAGTGTGGGGTGGGGAGGAAGGGGTGGTGTGGGGTGGGGAGGAAGGGGGTGAGTGTGGGGTGGGGAGGAAGGGGGTGAGTGTGGGGTGGGGAGGAAGGGGTGGTGTGGGGTGGGGAGAAAGGGGTGAGTGTGGGGTGGGGAGGAAGGGGCGAGTGTGGGGTGGGGAGGAAGGGGGTGAGTGTGGGGTGGGGAGGAAGGGGGTGAGTGTGGGGTGGGGAGGAAGGGGTGGTGTGGGGTGGGGAGGAAGGGGTGGTGTGGGGTGGGGAGGAAGGGGTGGTGTGGGGTGGGGAGGAAGGGGTGAATGTGGGGTGGGGAGGAAGGGGTGAGTGTGGGGTGGGGAGGAAGAGGTGAGTGTGGGGTGGGGAGGAAGGGGTGGTGTGGGGTGGGGAGGAAGGGGTGGTGTGGGGTGGGGAGGAAGGGGTGAGTGTGGGGTGGGGAGGAAGGGGTGGTGTGGGGTGGGGAGGAAGGGGTGAGTGTGGGGTGGGGAGGAAGGGGTGAGTGTGGGGTGGGGAGGAAGGGGTGAGTGTGGGGAGGGAAGAATGGGCGAGTGGGGGGTGTGGGGAAGGTATCGGGACCTGTGGGTTGTGCACTACTCGCCGCCATGCAGGACCCCAGACACCACAACAACAGTGAAACACAAGCGAGAGGAAATACTTAGACTTAAATCCAAAGGCTTAAAAGGAAGTTATTATGATAAGCGGCCCTCTTGAAACACCTAGACCAACATCCTGGCAAACGTGTCCTTGTATCTTGACAATATTATCCTGGAATCGTGACAATAATATCCTGGCATTAATATCCACGTATCCTGGCATTAATATCCTCGTATCCTGGCATTAATATCATAGTATTCTGTCAACATCCTTGTATCCCGACATTTAATATCCTTATCCTCGTATCCTGGCAATAACATCCTAGTATCTTGGCTTTAATATCCTACTTTCCAGGCATTAATATCCTAGTATCCTATCAATAATAAGGGGGAGGAGGAAGAAGGGAGGGGAGGAGGAGGAAGAAGGGAGGGGAGGAGGAGGAAGAAGGGAGGAGGAAGAGAGGAGGAGAAAGAGAGGAGGAAGAAGGGAGGAGGAGGAAGAAGGGAGGGGGAGGAGGAAGAAGGGAGGGAATCATCAGGGGGAAAGCACCAAGCCATTGCGACTATATAGCACTGGGAAGGGATCAGGGTAAGGATTTGGGATGGGACAGAGGAAAGGAATGGTGCCCAACCACTTGGACGGTCGGGGATTGAACGCCGACCTGCATGAAGCGAGACCATCGCTCTACCGTCCAGCCCAAGTGGTTGGTTAAGGAAGAAGGGAGGAGGAGGAAGAAGGGGAGAAGATAGGGATGATGAGAGGAAGGTGTCAAGTAGTGAGAGAGGGGACAATATGGAGGAGACCTGAGGGGTGACCACCGTCACGGGCCCATAAGAACTCCCCGGGTTTGTTTAGTATTATTTTCTACCACAGACGTGGCCACACATTTACAATGCTAACCAGCATATATACATTTTCTTCTGTCCTCCATGGACAGGGTTAGAGAGCTGTTAAACATAGTGATTTAGTGATAGTTCAGTGATTTATTGAACAATCAACCACTGAAGGTGATTGCAGTGCTTAAAAAAAAAGTAATCTAACGTTACTACATACATAAATACACACACACTTACGTCTGCCCTACATAAACAGTGTTCGAGGTGTATTTTTACAGTGTCCTTAATGTGCGTTTACAAAAGGTGACAAGTAATTCTGACCAGCTTCCACAAATCCTATATTATATATATATATTATATATATATATATATATATATATATATATATATATATATATATATATGTCGTACCTAGTAGCCAGAACGCACTTCTCAGCCTACTATGCAAGGCCCGATTTGCCTAATAAGCCAAGTTTTCCTGAATTAATATATTTTCTCTAATTTTTTTCTTATGAAATAATAAAGCTACCCATTTCATTACGTATGAGGTCAATTTTTTTTATTGGAGTTAAAATTAACGTAGATATATGACCGAACCTAACCAACCCTACCTAACCTAACCTATCTTTATAGGTTAGGTTAAGTTAGGTAGCCGAAAAAGTTAGGTTAGGTAAGGTTAGGTAGGTTAGGTAGTCGAAAAACAAATAATTCATGAAAATTTGGCTAATTAGGCAAATCGGGCCTTGTATAGTAGGCTGAGAAGTGCGTTCTGGCTACTAGGTACGACATATATATATATATATATATATATATATATATATATATATATATATATATATATATATATATATATATATATATATACACACACACACACACACACACACACACACACACACACGTTTGTGTCTTCTCCTCTGACAGGGTAAGGTAGCTGCTATAGAAACTAGCGTGTATTATTAAGCACTTGACTACCGAAGGTGATCAAGATGCTTATAGAAGCTCAGGTTATAGCGACGCCGGTGGTGGTCGACCAGGGTTGGTGATGGGGGTGTGGCTGGCGGCGTCCCGCCACACCTGGCTAGCCACACCGCCCAGGGCTGGCTTAAACACCGGTGTCACACACTGTTTACCTGTTACCTACCCCGGCTTGGCCTGATCACCACTGACGACAAGAACAACATTTAAATTGCATTAGCACACTGATGATGTTGATTCTCAGTGTCTGCGGTGAGGTGGTGCCGCTTGTGCTTGGTGGGGGGTGGGGGGGGGGAGGGGGACGTTGTGTGGGGGGGGGTGGAGGGGGACGTTGTGTGGGGGGGGCAGGAGGGGTGAGAGGGGGGAGTTGGGGAGGGGGAGTGCGTGAGGGGTGGGAGGGGATGGAGTGGGAGTGTGTGAGGGGGGGGGGGGAGGGGGGAGTGCATGAGGGTTGGGAGGGGGGAGGGGTCCGTGACTACTGCTCCACAAGTCCTCATTTCGATCTCATTTGGCCACAGCAAACTGCCTGAGGATCGAACTCGCCAACCTCAATTCCAAGTCCATTATCTGCACTCGAGTGAAATCTACTCTGTTGAGGTAAGCGAGAGTGCTTACCCACGCGACTCCTCCCTTCCTGCCTCCCTTGCATAACCATAATCACCCCTCCCCCTTTACCCAATCACCAAACCACCCCTACCTAACCACAACCCACCTTCCTTATACCCCCATCACCCATTTTCTTACCTCAACCCCCCTTTCCTTATCCCCAACCACCCTTCCCCTTACCTCAATTCCCACACCATACCCCATCACTCCTCCTCTCCCCTTGTCGGAAAATCCGACACCATTTAATAATATTACTTGCAATATGCAGATAATATTGCTGCTGTTGTATTCACAAGTTAACCCATAGAAAATGTAGATTGTAGTGGAATTTTCCGTCAATAGAAAACGGGATATCATTGCCACATAGTACTATAAATTCACCAGCTATTCTGTTGGGTATTATTCATAAATACATTAGTGTAGTGTTTGGACTTTTAATATCATAAAACAATTAATTTGAATTAACTTAATTATCAGTATCAAAATAGAGTAAATGTGACCCTTCTATCAGTTACTGACATCTGGACAAAGTGAGCCAGGAGCGTCAGTGGAGAAAGTTCAGCCATTGTTGAGACCAGAGTCGTTGGAGCAAATTCCGCTCCTATAATTCTCTTGGACGAAGTGTTATGGAGATCAAACTAGTGTTATACCATCATCAACACGCTGTCAACAACCACAAGGGAAGTCTCTTTCCGAAATCTTATCTAAGTCATTATTGGCCAGTAATGTTATGTTAGGATTATTTCCTGTTAGAACACGAACGATCCACTCAACACAGGTAATTAAGCCTTGGTCCTTATCTAATAATATACAGTATTTTCTCTGATATAGCTGTCATATATTAGGATTCCGGCTTTACTGCTAGTGCCCTTTGACAGACATAGAAGAGGAAGCAAGAATTAATCTTGGTACATCAGTTACTTGGGTGATGGAAGCTAGCCTCTCACGAGGATAATTTGGTGTCTACATCCCAGGTATACCTGGTGGACTAAGCCTGCTGTACAATAAGATAAGGCACCTCCTCAATTTATATACTAATATATGTAGTTTAATACTGTAGTTTGATTGGCTGGATATATATAAATTTAATATAAACCTCTTCCCCCTAATGTGTAAGGATCGATTTGTGAGAAATATTGCAGAAATACAGTCCACTAAACATCATAAAAATTGCTATCGAAATATATAAATTAACGTAAATGTAAATTCTATATAAATTCATATAAATTAAATAAATATAAATCTCACAGGTCGGTTCCCACACCCCTTCCCCTTAGCTTGTATCAATAAATATCTCCCATTGTTTTACAAGTGAGTCATGAGTTAATGAGTGATGAGAGAGGAATGACCGACATGAGGTTGGTAACTCACCATCTAAGGTTTCCCAACCTCAAGAAAACGGTCAATATAAAGTGTCCTCTCCTAACCTACCAGAGGACCCACAACAGAAAACGGGACAGTACGTCCCTTTCGCCAGCCGCTTCCATTTTCTAGGAGGACAATTTTTGGCCGCATGTAACGCATACGAGCGAAAAGCGACGTAATTTGTAGGAGGACAGGTTGAACTGACAGAGGAAGAGCGTGCAAGTGTACGAGTATACATTTGCACGCGGGGGAGCGTGGGAGTGCGTGAGTCAGCGGCAAACCGTCTGCTTCTTCGTACGTGAGTTTGCGCGTGCGTGGGTGGGTGTAAATGACAGCGTGCGTGCGTGCGTCTGTGTGTGTGTGTGTGTGTGTGTGTGTGTGTGTGTGTGTGTGTGTGTGTGTGTGTATGTGTGTGGGGGGGGGCACGTGCTCTGGTGTAAGGTTAACAGAGCTTTCAGGGTCACCAAACGTTATCAAAAATTCTCAGGGGGAAAATACTGAAAGAACTCCTTCATCCTCCAACACCTCCTTCCTTCCCCTTGCCCTCAAAATATATTTTGCAATCTTTCGTCGTACCTCCAAATATAAGCACAAGCCATCAAGCGAAAACCATGACTTAACACACTCGACTAATGAATTCTCTCTAGATTCTAACAGGTTTTTTAAACCTAATCCTAAAATAAGCCTAGTCCAAGAATAAACATAGTGAACAAATCCACAAGGGCCGTGATGAGGATTCGAACCTGCGTCCGAGAGCACGGGCCTTGTGGATTTGTTCATTTGATGCATCACGCAATTGTGATTTCTGTGTGTAATAACCATAGTCCTAGAATAATGTATGGTAGAATCGCCTGCTTAGTCTTGTTCAACGAATGTGTATAGCGAGTATTCTCATCTGCTGTGTATCTGGGAGTAATAGAGCTTAGTGCTATATTGGAAGGGGGGAAAAGACTTATATATTACATGTAAACAGATAATTCATGTAGGTGTGACGGGATATTTTCAACGAATTCTGAAGAGTCTTTATTTACGTGGCAGTCACTGCTCAAAGTGTGGGCAGTCACTGCTCACAGTGTGGGCCAGTCACTGCTCACAGTGTGGGCCAGTCACTGCTCACAGTGTGGGCCAGTCACTGCTCACAGTGTGGGCAGTCACTGCTCAAAGTGTGGGCAGTCACTGCTCAAAGTGTGGGCCAATCACTGCTCAAAGTGTGGGCAGTCACTGCTCAAAGTGTGGGCAGTCACTGCTCAAAGTGTGGGCCAGTCACTGCTCAAAGTGTGGGCAGTCACTGCTCACAGTGTGGGCCAGTCACTGCTCACAGTGTGGGCCAGTCACTGCTCACAGTGTGGGCCAGTCACTGCTCAAAGTGTGGGCAGTCACTGCTCACAGTGTGGGCCAGTCACTGCTCAAAGTGTGGGCCAGTCACTGCTCAAAGTGTGGGCCAGTCACTGCTCAAAGTGTGGGCAGTCACTGCTCAAAGTGTGGGCCAGTCACTGCTCAAAGTGTCGGCAGTCACTGCTCAAAGTGTGGGCAGTCACTGCTCAAAGTGTGGGCAGTCACTGCTCAAAGTGTGGGCCAATCACTGCTCAAAGTGTGGCCAGTCACTGCTCAAAGTGTGGCCAGTCACTGCTCAAAGTGTGGCCAGTCACTGCTCGAAGGTATGGCCATACCAGCCGACGACGCTCTATAAGTCACGTAACTTAGAACTGCTAATCGAAGAGAACTTGTCCTGTCCGCTCATTACCGGGGCCGAAGAACAGCACTTTGTTATTCAATGTAATAACAAAGTGCACACTTCTGGTCACTTTGGCGCCTGTTCTCTGTGGTCACTTGAGTTCTCATCTTACTTGAAGCTCTGAAGGCAAGGATCAAGCTCTAGTCTGCGAACAGAGAGGATTACATTTGAGGATACAACGTAAATACTCCTTTTATGTAGAACCAGTCGACGGTGAGAGGAGTTTGGGTAGGTCAGACAAGGAGGGTGTTTGCTGTACGACCCCCGCCGGTGTGTGGGGGTGTGTGGGTGGGGGTGGGGGATGGTTGTGTGTGTGTGTGTGTGTGTGTGTGTGTGTGTGTGTGTGTGTGTGTGTGTGTGTGTGTGTGTGTGTGTGTGTGTGTGTGTGTGCTCACCTAGTTGTGCTTGCGGGGGTTGAGCTCTGGCTCTTTGGTCCCGCCTCTCACCCGTCAATCAACAGGTGTACAGATTCCTGAGCCTATTGGGCTCTATCATATCTACACTTGAAACTGTGTATGGAGTCAGCCTCTACCACATCACTTCCTAATGCATTCCATTTGTCAACCACTCTGACACTAAAAAAGTTCTTTCTGTGGCTCATTTGGGCACTCAGTTTCCACCTGTGTCCCCTAGTGCGTGTGCCCCTTGTGTTAAACAGCCTGTCTTTATCAACCCACTCGATTCCCTTGAGAATCTTGAATGTGGTGATCATGTCCTCCCTAACTCTTCTGTCTTCCAACGAAGTGAGGTTAAATTCCCATAGTCTCTCCTCGTAGCTCATACCTCTCAGCTCGGGTACTAGTCTGGTGGCAAACCTTTGAACCTTTTCCATTTTAGTCTTATGCTTGACTAGATATGGACTCCATATTGGAGTCGCATACTCCAGGATTGGTCTGACATATGTGGTATATAATGTTCTGAAAGATTCCTTACACAAGTTTCTAAAGGCCGTTCTTATGTTAGCCAACCTGGCATATGCTGCTGATGTTATCCTCTTGATATGAGCTTCAGGGGACAGATCTGGCGTGATATCAACCCCCAGGTCTTTCTCTCTCTCTGACTCTTGAAGTATTTCGTCTCCCAAATGGTACCTTGTATCTGGTCTCCTGCTCCCTACACCTATCTTCATTAC